>NW_015538060.1:848641-876154 GCF_001515605.1 Sinocyclocheilus anshuiensis
TGTGGGTGTGTGTGTGTGTGTGTGTGTGTGTGTGTGTGTGTGTGAAATACAGGACTGAGTGTTGATTCACATTATTTAATATAGCATGTTATGGATATTATGAATATCACAGTGTCTCTCTCTTATTATTATTATTTTTTATTTATTTATTTCTTTTTTGGCAACTTCTCAATTAATAATTGCCATTTGGCCCCAAGGAACCTTGAAATCATCATACTGATGATACCATTCAGAGAATATCTATCTATTTATCTATCTATCTATCTATCTATCTATTATTCACATAGACAACGGAAGGCAGAAACAGAAAGACAACTTTTGATTCTTCAGGCACTGAATGGTTGTGTGGAGACTAGATTTTTATTAGGGTTGTTAAAATGAGCCATTGCAGTCTCTGCCTCATACCTGAGACAGGAGAGCTGTTACTACTATAGGACAGCACTTCAGTCAGCAACAGACTTGCAGTGACATGGGGTAATACTCTGTATCACATGGCAATAAACACCCAGAACTTGCTGACTTGTTGAATATACAAAGTAGTAGGGGATAAAATATATCAATGCCAATTCTCCAAACATAACAAGTCAACAATCCCGAATAGTCCTAAGCTAAGTTATTGTAGCAATTACATTTTGTAAGTCCTATCTGAGGAAACGTTTCTTAATTTTAGCTGGGACGTGGCTAAATGTCTCACGGCGGGATAGTCTGGATGATTTGGGCCGCCAGTAGGTGATGGATGGGCTTCCTCCACCTCTGTCTTCTCATCAGGGGACACATAACGGAGAGAGGGATGAGAGTCTGGTGACACAGGGGTTACGTGATTCCTCACCGTCATGGCAGGGAGACAACGTCCCATTAAAACGTGAATGGAGAACAGAGAGAGGAAGGAGCAGGGAAAATGCCTTTTCAACCCTAGAGAAAGAGATTGACTGAATGAGTAAATCTTTCTCCAGATGTGAGCGTCTCCAGGATTCAAAACTTTCTATCGCACACTATGTTTCTCTTGCTGTCTATCCCTTCCAGGATTTGGGGTTGGAGAGAGGCTGTAGGTCAGGCTTTCTGGGCCATGCGCTATCTGAAACCGGAATCGACTCTGCCTCCCTGTGTGAGTTTCGTTGGAGACCACAGGGAAAATCTCCAAGTCATGAGGTCAGATAGGCTAACGTTGATTGCCTTAGCGTCCCTGCTGTTGGAGAAGTGCAAAGATGGGAAATGAGAGCCAAAACGCTCTCGTGCAATCTGCGTAACCATTGCATTCATCATGGTTATTATGCTGCATTCTCCCATGTGGTCTATACTTAGTATATCAGCCTGTACTGTACTTGGATGCACATAGCCCAAACTTTTGACTTAATTCATTAATCAAATGCCATCATTAAAGGTCAAGTGTGTTATTTATATGCTACTTGCATGACCAGAGAGAATTTCAATAAATTATGGTTTACAGAAAGTTTCCCAAATTCTACTGGTTGGTCAGACGGATCCAAACACACACCATTGGTTGAGCTGTTGCTGTATCAAGCTTGTTGGGGTGCTGCAACAAAAAAGCAATGTTTTGAAAACACCACAGAGCTACAATGCTTGATTGTTTTCCTCACATCTGCCATTGGTTGGCCAGATATATAGCCCCATTCTATTGTTTAACCCAGGGGTAGGCAAGTTCGGTCCTAGAGAGCCGCAATCCTGCAGAGTTCAGCTCCAACCCTAATCAAACACACCTGAACAAGCGAATCAATGTCTTTAGGATTACTAAGGCTATAGGCAGGTGAGTTTTTTTTTTTCAGGGTTGGAGCTGAACTCTGCAGGACTGCGGCTCTCTAGGACCGAACTTGCCTACCCCTGGGTTAAACAAATCACTTTAAAACCCAAGATGATCATGTTATTGCCAGTAGAATTGTCATCTGTTTCATTTTTAAAGTCAACATAAAAAGGAAAACGGACCCTGCTTATTTTCTGAATAGATATTTATTATGCATGGTTCATCTGTGCATGTTATTCCAAAAAAAAAAAAGTTTTGTTTTCCTAATCCTTAATAAGACTATAATAATTGTTCTTATGTCATCAATCCCTTATGTATTTCAACACCTCCAAGCACCTGCCATATCATTTTTGTTTCTTACTCAATGTCTTGTTTTTATGGCAGCCCGTTTTCACTACTGGATTAAAAAAAAAATAATAATAAAAAAGTTAATTGCAACTTTTTATCTCACAATTGTGACTTTTTTTCTCAGAATTCCGAGTTTACATCTCACAATTCACAGTTTATATCTCGCAATTCTGACTGTGTAACATGCAATTGAGAGTTTATATCACACAATTCTGACTTTGTAACTCACAATTGCAAGTTTCTATCACACAATTTTGAGAAAAAAAGTCAGAATTGCGAAATGGATACTCGCAATTGAAAGAAAAAAAGTCAGAGTTGTGAGATAAAAAGTTGCAATTACCTTTTCTATTTTTTTTTTAATTCAGTGGCAGAAACAAGGTTCCACATGTTTAACTGAGAAACAAGTTACGTTAAGGAAGTAAACTAGGTTGTGAATGCTGTTTCACGTTGTCTTTAGCTTTAGATGATTTATTCGTAGAGAACAGACCATTCTGCACCCTAACCACCCTTGGCCCTTTCATTCCGGATGAAGGCCGGGGCCTTGGCGAGATCCACAGCTCTGCCGTTTAAGCAACATCTGTCATAGACTTTAGCTTAGACTTGGAAGTAAACATGGAAAAAAAATAAGCATTCTGGTATGTAATATTTACTCTGACTGTGGGAAGAGGTGTTTTGAGGTGTCTTTTTTCAAGATTAGAGCTATACATGGTACAGCTACCAAGCCAACATCTTCAAAATGTTATTACATTAGATGCATCAGATGGATTCTGTATGCTACAAGCATCTGTGAACCATCACTGATAATATAATATAATATCCGATGGCTTTGTAAAGCATTGCATAATAGCTACCTTCAGCTAAGTGGGAATGTAATTTGCACAGTGCATGTATTACGTACATCAAGCTCTTTATATTCAGCCATGGCAGAATCTCCCACCATGCTTTATTGCAACAGTATATTTAAGCCTCTTGGGTGTTCTGGTTGTTTTATATGCAAACAAGATTTTATTAATGTATGTTCGCTATGCAGTCATTCGTCAAGCACTCCACAACCCACCTGACCTGAAAAGACATTTGTATTCTCAACAGCCCAGTGTGTTTTGATATGTAGAGCTTTGTCTAATGCGAATCTGGCTTTCTTCACCAACAGCTTTCCCCCCACCTAGCCGAAAAAACATCTTTATTAATAACGCACTATGTATATCTGCTGGACCGATTGTCTTTGGTAGGTTTGTAATTGAAAAATAGTAAAAATAAAGTAATATCATCAGGTATAATTTCGGTGCCCATGCAATCATTACCTTTGAATGAAGAGCCAAGCTGGAAAGGAACATATTAGGGACATTGACATCAGTAAGTACGATGATATCAGTTACAGTTGTGCAGTCTGGATATTCAGGGCTCAGAAACAGCTGCTTCTCAGCCGGCTCTGGGAGTGTAATCTTCCTTCATACACGCAATAATATGTGGGGAATAGGATGAGATTAGTCTATATGGGAAACTTCCCTAGCAGTTCTGGCACTCTCAAAGTGGTTTCGAAGGCATAGTCTCAGAACAATCGGAGGGGTAATAGGAGGGAAAGGGTCTGAACGTGTAGACAAGACGGTGATTGGAAAAGGGTGGTGGATCTGCTCGACAGCACGTATATGGGTGTGGCACTCATAATTCTGCTGCATACATCGTCATTACAAAGGTTGCTTGTGATGTTACTTGCGTCATGCATTTTAGGACCCAGATGACTGTTCTTTTGTAACCATCTCAAGCCCAAATTGGAAAACTGTTAACTAGTTGCTTATTAACATGCATATTACAAGCATATTGGCTTTTTTACTTAAAACACACATATAAATTCCTCATTCTGCATGACCATATTTTGACCTTACTAACAATTAATAAGCAGCAAATTAGGAGTTTGAGGCAAAAGGTGTAGTTAATAGTGAGAATTGGTCCCCAAACTAAAGTGTGACCCAAAAAAAAAAAAAAAACATGAAAAAAATACATTTTTGCAAACCCATACCAACCCACACTCTTAGGTGGTTTGGAATCCGATTAAATTCAGATGTTTGGAAATGTCTTGGTCAATGGTCAGATCAGATTTCAAGTAGTTGCGTCTTGCCTATATCTGTGTCCTAAATTAATTCAGTCATGTAGTGTGTGAATGAACAAGCAATGTTTTTTCAGCCTTTATGTCCAAGTGGCTATAAAATTGGACTTAGCAAAACAAAGGAGTTGGCGTTTTTATTCCAATAATGATTCATTTCCACCACAATATGTTATCAAACACAATATATAATTTGAAATGTGATGAGAATTTTAATGATTTTTCTAAATAAATAAAAATATAAAAATGATCCTGTGATGTATGCATATACAGTGTTAGACATTATTTTAAATTTAACAGACGTAACACTTTATTTTGATCCACTTTAGACATTCTGCTCATTGTAAGTAACTTTGCAACTCCATGTCAACTACTAATCATATTACTATACAGCAGCAGTACAACCCCAATCTTTTTTTGTGTTCCCGTCATTTTACTGATGACTGCTTCTCTGATCTCGAGGAGTTCAACATGGGATTCACAAAACACTTGCTCTTGAAAGATGATTCAGTGCCCAGTTTATTTGGACCCTCTGTCTCCACTGAATCACAACCTGCAAGTATGATAAACAATAGATGTTTATATTTTCTATCGAGCGTTCAAAATACAGAACTATGGCAATGGGCGTATCATTTCCGACACGTGCTGCACACGGTAGACCAATCACAACAGACTGGGCCATCTGACCAATCAGAGCAGAGCAGGCTCACGGAAAGGAGGGGTTTAGAGAAACTGAATCTCAGAACTGCTTCGAACAAATCATTTAAGAATCGTTGGAAAATGAGGTGATATTAAATGCATATTTTGAGAAAATTAAAGCATTTTTTTACCTTGCATGCATATTGTAGGAGACTCCTAAAACACTATAACACTTTATTTTGATGGTTTCCCAACAGACATTTCACTGACTTTTCAAGTACATGTCAACTTATTCTACTAACCCTAATCTAACAGTCTCCTAATACGATAATGAGTTACTTATAGTTACTGTAGTAGAATGTATAAAGTGGACTATTGAAATAAAGTGTAACCAAACAGACAAGTAGAGTGGGGAAAGTGTGTTTTGTTGACACAGCACATACTTACTCTATGCATGAAAGTCTTGACGTTGTTTCCCTTATTACTATTGACTCCGACATACTCGATATTGACTACACCATCTGAACAAACGGATCTGATTTCATCTCTTGCAAAATGCCTGTATGGACAGCCAATACAAAAGACTGAATCTGAAAAACAAAAACAATTTGAGCAGTGTGAATAAAGCCTAAACTAACTTCAGCCTGATACGTTAGCATTCCATATCACCGAACCACACAGTAGTTTTGGCGGTGACAGCCGACTCGATTCACTTCTTATGAGAAACCACAGCTGGGCCGTTTGCTCATTCTCACTTCCGGCAGTCCACACGCACTCTGAGGAGAGACGTATGACTGCACTACCGGCTGAGCTGATTCATTGATCAGCTGAATCACTGACCCAAGGCCCACCGGTTGGAAATGATCAGGGGCTGATGGGTTTTGCTGGTCGCTGAGTCAAGACAGGGGTAAACATAGAAGTATAGCTCCTGTATGAGTCTGAAAGCGCTGGCTGTGCCTCCACTCTCTGTTTTAATGGTTATAAAGTGAAGAATGTGTTTCGAGGCCCTTTTGTGTTGTTCTTTCATTTTTAATTGAACCAGTGTGTGAGTGTGAGGACTGATATGTTGAGTGCTTGCAGAAATTCCCCTCGCCTCATATTGGCAGGCAGATACGTGTGACGTGAAATAATATTTGGCTGGCAGGGTTGGTGCATAGAGAGAACATGGAGTATTTTCTTCTTTTCTCAAGCTTTTCTTTTTTCGCCTCTACTCTCGCATTTCATTAAGTACTATGAGAAAATGAAAGCATTTTTTTACCTTGCATGCATATTGTAGGAGACTCCTAAAACACTATAATAACACTTTATTTTGATGGTTTCCCAACAGACATTTCACTGACTTTTCAAGTACATGTCAACTTATTCTACTAACCCTAATCTAACAGTCTCCTAATACGATAATGAGTTACTTATAGTTACTGTAGTAGAATGTATAAAGTGGACTATTGAAATAAAGTGTAACCAAACAGACAAGTAGAGTGGGGAAAGTGTGTTTTGTTGACACAGCACATACTTACTCTATGCATGAAAGTCTTGACGTTGTTTCCCTTATTACTATTGACTCCGACATACTCGATATTGACTACACCATCTGAACAAACGGATCTGATTTCATCTCTTGCAAAATGCCTGTATGGACAGCCAATACAAAAGACTGAATCTGAAAAACAAAAACAATTTGAGCAGTGTGAATAAAGCCTAAACTAACTTCAGCCTGATACGTTAGCATTCCATATCACCGAACCACACAGTAGTTTTGGCGGTGACAGCCGACTCGATTCACTTCTTATGAGAAACCACAGCTGGGCCGTTTGCTCATTCTCACTTCCGGCAGTCCACACGCACTCTGAGGAGAGACGTATGACTGCACTACCGGCTGAGCTGATTCATTGATCAGCTGAATCACTGACCCAAGGCCCACCAGTTGGAAATGATCAGGGGCTGATGGGTTTTGCTGGTCGCTGAGTCAAGACAGGGGTAAACATAGAAGTATAGCTCCTGTATGAGTCTGAAAGCGCTGGCTGTGCCTCCACTCTCTGTTTTAATGGTTATAAAGTGAAGAATGTATTTCGAGGCCCTTTTGTGTTGTTCTTTCATTTTTAATTGAACCAGTGTGTGAGTGTGAGGACTGATATGTTGAGTGCTTGCAGAAATTCCCCTCGCCTCATATTGGCAGGCAGATACGTGTGACGTGAAATAATATTTGGCTGGCAGGGTTGGTGCATAGAGAGAACATGGAGTATTTTCTTCTTTTCTCAAGCTTTTCTTTTTTCGCCTCTACTCTCGCATTTCATTAAGTACTAATGTATCATTCTTTCATAACTTGTCTGTTTATGAGTGATCATTCCTGCGGTGTTCCATCTTCTGTTGATAGAAAATGAAAAACATCCTCTTGGTCAAAGTATGGAAAACCAAGCTTATTGTCTAATTTTCCACAAATAAGGAATTATTTTTCTTTTAAGTTGGACTAAATTGACAGTAAATAGACTCTTGTGGGTAAAGACATAGTTCACTCAATTTGCTCATGTCGCTCCAAACCTGTATGACCTTCTTTCTTCTGTGGAATGAAAAAAAGGGGATTTTTCTCTTTATTTAATCCGGGACTATAAATATTAATAATAAATGCAAATCAAAGTAAAATCCCAGAATTAGCCAGGGTGGCTAATTTTCATCTATAGTCTAGTCCCAGGAAAGGTTGATGGGGGGAGAAAATCAATACATAGATACACTTTAAAACACTAAAATCCCAATAAATGTGCACAATTTTCATTTGACCAGAGTTTATTTATTTTTTTTTTTAGAGAAACCACAATGCTTTTTGTATTTTTAAATTCTGTTGTGAGTCTATTCCAGTCATTTTATCTCAGAGTTTCAAATAATTTATTTTATTTATTTATTTATCTATCCACAGTTTAAAGGTTTGGTGCAACATGAGAGTGAGTAAGTGATCACAGAAATGTTTGGTTTAATTTGCCTTTTATAAGTCTCTCGACAATAAGATGTGAGGAATCCCACATCTATCTCTTTCAGGATTTCAATAGCAATCTCAACAATGTTTCAAATTATGCTCGGATTTGGCCAAAAGTCTAAAATCGAGGGATGAAAAGATTTCAATATTACACTCAAAAAAAATGCTGGGTTGTTTCAACCCAACTTTGGGTCAAATATGGACTAACCCAACCGTTGGGTTAAATTTTTACATTAAATTTTTAACCCAAAAGTTGGGTTAGTCCATATTTGACCCAAAGTTGGGTTGAAACAACCCAGCATTTTTTAGAGTGTAGAGATCAAGAGATCTCGACATTAAGCAATATCAAATTCTCCAACTTTATTTTATAGCTCTGTACTCTCACTGTATGTCAACAGCTATCTCATTTGGATTTCTCCTAAGTGGTTTCTGGGAAAAAATCAAGCTATGAGCAATGCTTTGGAATAATATGTATTTTTGTATTTTTCTGGGATTTTGTTTTTTGATAGATACAATAGCAGAGAGATAGGAAATCAAGGGCAGAGAGAGGAACAGTGTGGGGACATGAATGCCTGTGTGTTCACAATGACCACTGATCCGATTGAAATGGAATTGATCGCTAAAATGTTTCTATGGGAAAGTAAGGTCTACAGTAAGTCTTAAGTTCTCTTGCATATTCTGGTCTATTCCCACATTTAGGCTGAGTAGTGAGTCGGCCTTCCATTATAGATGACTCGTGTGAGGAAACAAAACATCAAGTTTTTATTAGTCCTTTTGTGGTTAGTTGTATACACAGAAAATATAAACAGTGATGTGATTCGTACAGTTCAGCTTCCTGTGGAAATATGTCAGCATGGATGTCAAATCATGAGTCTGTGTGTTTAATGACAATACAGGATTCCAGGTAACACTGACCACCACAGTTTTTGAGGTTATATGCTTTTGTAATGACTCTGAAGTACTTCAGAAATTACTTTAAAGATGTCTGTTCATTGTGAAATACTGGTTTACTCTGGTGGAATGACTTTGCTTTTCTTGGGACTATACGTAATACTCATATTACTGACAACTCCATTTTTTAGATGACTATAGATGAGTCTCAAACTTTACATGCAGTGTCATTCCATGAAAAAAAAGTCCAGGTTTGAACAATATTAAACTATAACATGTTAAGTTATCTAACATTCCCTGAAGAACACCATATGCAGCATTTGTCGATTCCCACCCACTGACAAGTGGACTTGCATATCCAAACATATGTATCCATAGACACAAGGAATGTAAAAGTATAAAATTTCCTTGTTCCTTTGAAAGCTGTCCATGTGTATGGCCACCATAAATGCATAAATGCATACCAGAATCATCTTTCATATTTCAAAGTGCTTTCAGCCACTCCGTAAAGAATATGTTCCATATGGACATAATCAAAAAATAACAAGGACAAATGTATATATTTTGTCTTTCACGCTTTTTAATTTGATTATTTATGTCCTGTCCTTAAGGAAAATTGAATTGCTCAGATTATGATCTTTCATAGCTCATGCGATTTTGAAACAGAGATTATGAAAGAGTTCTCAGTTATGGTATGTTTCACTTAATTATCACCTTTGTAACAAAACACTTGCTCTTGAAATATGAATCGGTGCCCAGTTTATTTGAACCAGCTGCTCCATTGAACCACAACCTATACGTATGATAAATAATAGATGTTTATATTTTCTATAGAGAGTTCAAGATACAGAACTATGGCAATGGGAATATCGTTTCCGACACGCACTGCACACGGTAGACCAATCACAACAGACTGGGCCATCTGACCAATCAGAGCAGAGCAGGCTAACTGAAAGCAGGGGTTTAGAGAGACTGAATCTCAGAACTGCTTCAAACTAATCATTTGAGAATCGTTGGAAAATGAGGTGATATTAAATGCATATTTTAAGAAAACGAAAATGTTTTTTGACCTTGCATGCATGTAAACCTGTTGTTGGAGACTCCCAAAATGGGACAATAGGGGCACTTTAAAAGTGAAAACTGTTTCAAAGTAAATCCTACACCATTTTTAATGTATATAAAATTAATGTAAATAATATGTGTGGATAATTTAGTCAGAGATATTTTGATGGGATACATATCACCATACTACAGGGATGAGTATCCTGACAAATCTGAGCACAGTTTGGGACATTGCTAAGATATATATATATATTGAAGTTGTAAATAAATAAAAAAAAGGTATGTTTTAAAAGAAAATACTATTTCAGTCTTTCTACTAAAAATTGCATGTTTATACTTGGAGTTCCCTTGTAATTTGTGAAATTTACACTTACACCTGAGTGTTTGTTTTTTTTTCAGGAGAAGAGTTTGAAAATTAGACTTAATTTCAATTAAATGAAAGTCTTTATTTGTCTATAGTGTCAATTACAACTTTTTTTCTTAAAGGGGTCATATGATGCAATTTCAAATGTTCCTTTCTCTTTGGAGTGTTACAAGTTGTCCGTGCATAGATAAGATCCCTAAAGTTGCAAAGACTAAAGTCTCAAACCCAAAGAGATATTCTTTATAAAAGTTAAGACTTGTCCACGCCCTCCTAAAACGCCTCATTTAAACACGCCCCCACATGTCTACGTCACGATGTGGTAAGATGTTGCCGCCGCCATGTCGTGGAGACGCTGTGTGTTTCGTTGTGAAAGCGAAACTACTTTGTTTGGTAAATAAAAAAAAAAAGGTATGTTTTAAAAGAAAATACTATTTCAGTCTTTCTACTAAAAATTGCATGTTTATGCTTGGAGTTCCCTTGTAATTTGTGAAATTTACACTTACACCTGAGTGTTTTTTTTTTTTTCAGGAGAAGAGTTTGAAAATTAGACTTAATTTCAATTAAATGAAAGTCTTTATTTGTCTATAGTGTCAATTACAACTTTTTTTCTTAAAGGGGTCATATGATGCAATTTCAAATGTTCCTTTCTCTTTGGACACGACTAGAAATCAGTGGTTAAGTTTTGTTTACAACACTGTTCCAGAACAGTACAACCAAAATATTCAGATGTGTGCAGCATTTTATGGAGGACTGTTTCCTGAACCTGCAGATTAGCCTACAATGTGTCAAATGCACAAAGGCTTTTTCTATAAAGTGGGGCAGTTCCAAATTTGCAAGGACAGTCTGGCGCTTCTGACTCACAGCCTGTAAGTACATTTTTTATATACAGATCTTCTTTATGCACCAAGAGCTTGAATCACTTCAAAGAGAAAGGAAAAATTGAAATTGCATCATATGACCCCTTTAAAATCATATGCATTTCAATTTTAACACATTCTGAATAAGTTAATAGATCCTGTCAAGAACATGAACCTCGTGTCTTTGAACCTGTGAGATATGACTTATCTGCAATCATTCTTCCCCATTCAGTTCATTCTCAGAGAGAGTGTCTTGATTCATGCCGTGAGTTGGCACAGTAGCAGAAGCTGTGGCTTTACAGCTGTGTGAACATGACTGAATAAGATGCTTGTGATCTCTTCAGGAGAGATGAGGAAGAATGATGAGATGAGGAAGAATGATGCAGTGATGGAATCCCGGTCCTTTTGTTTTGATCTACACTCCCACGCTTCTTCTCCTCACTGCCAGATGCTTTCCTTCTCTCATTTTATAACCTCCTGGCAGATTGTGATTCACCTTTATGTGGCGACAGTGAAGGTGCGTCATACCTGAAGTTTGTACTTTTGATCTAATGCAGATCTGTCTGTCAGCATGACACTACTGTCCTCTGCTTGCCAAATTCACAGTTCAGGAGAGAGCAGAAAACATTATTAGACTCTGCACTTTATATTTTACGGCACTAACCAGCATTACGAGCACTAATTCCTAGTATGGGTCACCATACTTGGCCACATGTCACGTCACTGTCACTTTTTTTACGGCTCAGACGATTGCCAGTCCCCTTACACTTCACGAACAATTGCATATATGTTTGAATATTTTGCAATTAACTTCAAATCAAGGTTAATCAAGGTAAACAGTTTTGTTACTTTAAGTCAAATTAATGTTAATGGAAATAAAGTTAAATATACAAAAAAAATTCATTAATTTAAGCTAGATGTAATGCTAGCAAAATTTCAAATTTTCATTGATTTCAACTTAATGTACTAAAAGAACTTAAACTGAATAAAAATGAATTAAAAAATAGACATGTTTAAAAACAAAATATATTAAAAACACAAAAAATATAACTATAATAAAACTGGAAAATATTTAAAACTAAATCAAAATATTACTAAAACTCATATTAGTATATCAATGATTCTAAAATAACACTGCTTCAAATATATTTCACATTATACTTATTAATGGCTGGAGATGTCTAGTAGCTAGTCTTCTATTCTGATTTTCAAATACTTTTTTGGTTTCAATAAAATATTGTTTCTACTGTCTTGATTCAAAAACATTATGTTAACTGCTTGAACAAAGTACAGCCTGCAAAAAAAACAAAAAACAAATATGTATATATATATATATATATATATATATGCACATAAACTGTTTATGTGCATTTGGGGTATATATGCACCCCAAATGCACATAAACAGTTCATCTTATTCTGCATCTGTGGATTCTCTGACCTGAGCTTTTTACAACATTTTTCTGACCTGTGATAATGTCATCTATGACTGAGTTTAAATAGCTTATGAGCGTATCTATGTTGGACGTTGTCTGCCAGTAAATGACACTTCTGATAAATCTGTCACAAAGGCGGAGAGATCGACATCCTGTCCTGCTTATAATCCAGACACACGCCCTCCCAACAGAGAAGCAAAGCACTTAAAGTGACATTCACATCTCTTCACAAGTCATGTTTTATTGCTCGTTATAAAATGGTAGTCTTTCTCTCACCAGCAGCCTTCCCTTCTGGAGCTTTTGGCCTGTCTGGAACGAATGGAGTACGGATCCACATAGACACCCGCTTAGGTAACACTTCATTTTGATAGTCCACTTTAGACATTCTGCTAACTGTACGTATCTTTACATGCCAACTTCAGACATCTTTACACAGCTAAGGCCGCTCTATGCCCACTCAAAATTTAGTGTAAAGACGCAGTGCTTTATCAAAGTCAGACTAAATTATGCCTTCTGAGACCTACCTCAGCCCCTAGTGTCAAAGTATGCAGTTGTAATTGCTGTGTAAATGCAAATATGCCACCTCTGAGCAGCATTAAATAGTCTGTGTAAAGGCACCTAAATGCCACTTCAAAAGCACTTTTATGCCACATTTGCAGTGCAAATTTGGCATTATTCTACTAACCCTAACTTAACAGTCTACTAAGGCATCTTTACACGGTCAAGTTAAGGCTGCTCTGTGCCAGCTCAAAATTCTGTGTAAAGACACAATAGTGCATAAAAGCCAGACTAAATGAAGCTTGCACAGACAGTCTGCATAAAGACATCCAAATGCCACTTTTGAAGCACTTTTGTGCCACCTTTGCAGTGTAAATTTGGCTTAAGTTACTTGTACACTGCAAAGGTGGCACAGAAGCACTTCTGAAGTGGCATTTAGGTGTCTTAGACTGTTTAATGCTGCTCAGAGGTGGCATATACGCATTTACACAGATACAAATAAAACTTTGCTGCTAGGGGCTAAAGTGGGTCAGAGCAGACTTAATTTAACCTGGTTTTTATGCAGCATTATGTCTTTACACAGAACTCACAGAGCAATAAAAATTCAGCTGTGCAAAGATGCCCTTAGTAGACTGTTAAGTGAACTATCAAAATATGCCTTGTCCTTGTCTTTTCACACCGTTTAATGCTGCTCAGAGGTGGCATGAAAGCATTTACACAGATTCAAATACAACTGTATGATTTTATACTGGGGTTGAGGTGGGTCTAAACATAGCATAATTTAGTCTGGCTAAACATTGTGTTTTTACACAGAATTATGAGCAAGTACAGAGCAGCCTTAACTCAGATGTGTAAAGGTGCCTTAATAGTTAGTATAATGTCTAAAGTGAACTATCGAAATATGCAAAAGTGGCACAGAAGCACTTCAGAAGTGGCATTTAGGTGTCTTTATGCAGACTGACAGAGCAGGTTTAATTTAGTCTGGCTTTTATGCAGCATTACATCTTTACACAGAATTTTGAGCTGGCACAGAGCAGCCTTAACTCGGCTGTGTAAAGATGCCCTTAGTAGACTGTTAAGTTAGGGTTAGTAGAATCAGAGATGGCCAGTATTTTAATTAAATGTATTTAAAATACGTATTTAATAACTGTTGAGTATTTTGTCATTTGTGTTTTGCTGGACAAAATAAAATCAAATGTAATTTGTATTTAAATACTTTGAGAGACAGTATTTTGTATTTTAAATCAATTAGGTCATTTAATACAATATATAGTACAATATCTTTCTTCACGTGTTAAAAGTACTGCCAACTATAGCCTATCACAGTTTTTGGCTAGATGCAAGGGAATCATCCTGTTGGATCCATAGACAGAGTCTTAAAGGGTTAGTTCATCCAAAAATAAAAATTCTGTTGTTAATTACTCACCCTCGTGTCGTTCTGGGCTGGGCATACACTGTGCGATTTTAGCAACATTTTTGTTGAATACCATTTCTCACTGTATGAGTAAATTGCATGCGATGTCAAGCCAAAGCTCAGGATTTATGTGCTCACACTATACAGCCCAATCGTCGAGCTGCAACTTGACTGCTCACACTATACGAGCGAAATAAACACGTGAGACCCCCCCGAACCCAAAACTGTGTAGCCTCTATCGCTTCGGTTTCATTTCTGTTTTCTCACAGGTGCAGTGAGGGAAAAAAAAAAAACGGTTCGGTTCGTAGCTCTGCTTCGACAGTGCGATAGCCTCATGGGGGCGACCAAAATTTCTGACATGTTAGAAATTCATCCGTCTCTCCGATTACCGGTCGGAAGTTACCCCCTGTATACTGCACATCATAAGACGCACGACAAAGCTGAAATTTGGCCTGACTCAAAAAGAGAGTCGCACGAGTCAGAATTCGGCTCAAAATCGGATGAAAATCACACAGTGTATCCCCGGCCTAAGACCTTAAGCAGGCACAGAGCAGCCATAATTTAGCTGTGTAAAGGCACCTATAAAGTGTAACCCTCACGTACATGCATGGCTGTTCACTTTAGAGATACAGTAGGTCAGCATGAACTAAATGGGAAAAGGCATATGGGACCAGAAAGTTACTCTTGGAGCTTGACATTTTTAATCCAGAACTGATTAATTAATAGCAATAAATCACATATAATTAAATATTGTAGCTAATGTAATTACATTACATTTTATATATTATTAAATATATAATATACAAAATAAATATTTATATTATATGGTCAAACTTTGTTTACTCTGGCTGAGATCACCGTAATGAAGTGACAGGACTGGATGGCTAGCCAACATGTCTGTATCTGTGCTGTACATTGGTCCACTTAGACATGAAGCAGTGTCGATCTTAGCTGTGGAAATAGGCCGGTTTTTCCTTTGGGTCAGCATTACGAGGACCTCCATGAGCCTGGGAAGCAGCCATGATTCAAAGATCCAGCAGAAAGATCCAGAACCATGACATAGTGTGCAGTACAATCCAACAAGACCAAACTCACTGCCAAGCCTGTATTTTTACTTCTTAAAAATACAGTATGTTGAGAGCGAATCCAGGGGAAGACCTGCTGTTACCTAGTCCTAGGTCATCTGATGGTCTTATCTGATGACATGAACTTGAAAGTTGAACTCAGTTGAAAGTTGAAGTTTTTTAATGGCGTATTTTAAATATGACTAATACTTATTCCATTTAACTTTATGCTGATATAATGAATAGATAAAAGTCAAGTTGGATAAAAGTGTCTGCCAAAATGCATAAATGTAAATTGTGTTGGGTTGTCAGCCTATAAGAAGTACAGGAGAAAGCCTGGAGCTCCAGAAATATACTTCTCAAGGAATGTGCCAAGTTGGATGTAGTGGAGCCAACAAGGAGAAATTTGCAGACTTTTATTTTGCTGAATTTACTGCGTTATTGCCTGAAAGCAGCAAGGCATGCTGACTGAAAGAAGGTCAGTGTCACAGAAGCAGTCCTCATATGACTTTCCCTCATTCTTTAAACATACAGAAATAAACACAAGAGAATATTTCTGGAATCAACTTTGTAGGCAGTGTAAAGCCTTTCTGTCACAATATCCAGTATGGTTCACTTTTAATGTACAATTTCCTCTTTATTTGTTCCTAAATTTGGTCATATTTACAATAGCACATGTTCCTATTTTAGACCAAAGAAAAAAAAATGTCTTCAGAATCTTTTATCAAAATGTAACGACTTGCGGCGCCCCTTTCCTTTTTTTTGTTGACGTCATCTTCACAATGCAATCCATCTTCCTGATTAAATGTCCTTAGACATAAACAAATGAGCAGTACTTATTAAAAATATGCTGATACACGTTGAGATCACATGACTGTGAAAGCTGATTTCCACCACGGGATAAAACCATAAAAAGGGTAATTGTGAAGGGTAATTGTAATCTAAATTGTGAGATATAAACTCAGAATTGCAAGAATTAAAGTCAGAATTGTGAGATAATAAATCGCATCTAAATCACATTTTATTTCTGTAGCCTATTCCATGGCAAACGCAAACTTTCATACATGACAAAATCTGCATGGGGAAATCTTAATTCACACAGATTCCTGTCAAAATGACTGGATTTTGCCCACAAAAAATTAACTGAAATCCGTAAATGTGACTGAAACTTTACTCAGAATAAATTCATCATGGCAAATCTTCTCAGGTATAAAGCATGACCAATGCATTTACTTGTGCAACTCGATGAAAGTGCATCTAATTAATCTACGATTGGTTTGTGAGCAAGAATCTGTTGACCGGTGGAAATTCATCTAATTCTCATGAGCGTAATTTGCGGGTGGGACGTGTCCTCACCACTTTTTGCCAAAGTCGATTCTGTCCCCAGCACTTTTTGAAAACCGTTGAAAAAATATAGAATGCGGAAGATTATAATGCAAAGTAAAAGCATCTCCAATCCGTCTCCATTCGTTCAAGTTAAACATCGAAATTAGAAGTTTGAAATAATCTGTATAAGACAGCAGGGCAGGTCTTCTGAGACCATCACTGAGGGTACTTCTGAAAATTGTGAGGGTGCACTAACCTTAATGCAAATCTATTTTGACCGATATTTTTGTCCCATGGACATGGCATGGACTCCCCTAGACCCCTGAAGGTGTGCTGTGGTATCTGGCACCAAGATGTTAGCAGCAGATCCTTTAAGTCCTGTAAGTTGCGAGGTGGGGCCTCCATGGATCAGACTTCTGCACATCCCATAGATGCTCGATTGGATTAAGATCTGGGGAATTCGGAGGCCAAGTAAAGACCTCAAGCTCATTGTTGTGCTCCTCAAACCATTCCTGAACTATTTTTGCTTTGTGGCAGGGCACATTATCCTGCTGAAAGAGGCCACAGCCAACAGGGAATATACCGTTTTCCATGAAAGGGTCTACATGGTCTGCAACTATGCATAGGTAGGTGGTACGTATCAAAGTAACATTCACATGGATGGCAGGACCCAAGGTTTCCCAGAAGAACATTGCCCAGAGCATCACACTGCCTCCGCCGGCTTGCCTTCTTCCTATAGTGCATCCTGGTGCCATGTGTTCCCCAGGTAAGCGATGATTCGTCAGACCAGGCCACCTTCTTCCATTGCGCCGTGGTCCAGTTCTGATGCTTTCGGCGGTGGACAGGGGTCAGCATGGGCACCCTGACTGGTATGCAGCTATGCAGCCCCATACGCATCAATATGCGATGCTCTGTGTATTCTGACACCTTTCCATCAGAACCAGCATTACCTTCTTAAGCAATTTGAGCTACAGTAGCTCATCTGTTGGATCGGACCACACGGGCCAGCCTTCGCTCCCCACATGCATCAGTGAGCCTTGGCTGCCCATGACCCTGTCGCCGGTTCACCACTGTTCCTTCCTTGAACCACTTTTGATAGATACTGACCACTGCAGACCACTGCAGGAACACCCCATAAGAGCTGCAGTTTTGAAGATGTTCTTACCCAGTCGTCTAGCCATCAAAATTTGGCCCTTGTCAAACTCGCTCAAATCCTTACATTTGCCCATTTTTCCTGATTCTATCACATCAACTTTGAGGACAAAATGTTCACTTGCTGCCTAATGTATCCCACCCACTAACAGGTGACGTGATGAATAATCAGTGTTATTCACTACACCTGTCAGTGGTCATAATGTTATGCCTGATCGGTGTATATGGTTGCCATGACTAATATTAAAATATTAAAATACAATTTCATATATATACTTAATACCCGCCAATACAAGAGCGAATCCGTTACTGAAAGCAGCACAACTGTGTCTGTCTCATTGTTTATTCAAACAGACTTGACTGCAGTACCACCGGCTGGACAGCGGGTGTGCAACATGAACATAAAGGGAATGGGCTCTTTTAACACATTTAAGGCAACACATCTGAAATTTACAATTACCCAAACACATCTCTGTTCAGAAGAACATCAAAGCTTTGGTGTTAACATTGTAGTGGAGTGATGTTAACCTGGTTCTGACGCCAAGTCGAATTACAGCATTATCTATCGTAGGGCAGGAGTTATGCTTTCTTTATGACACCCTCCTCAGGGAGCCTGTTTCAAACAGACCGCCGGACGTGTCACCACGTGGTTGTTTGTCGTAAAGCCACAGTACCTCTTTCAAACAAACCCTTTGATGAGAGCATAGAGTACTGATGCACCTGAGAGACTCTCTCAACACGTAAAACTCTTTCACTTATCAAACACATACAGCTATAATAGACGGCTGACTTCATGAAAGAATGACATCACAGATAGACAAGGTGTTTCCTGCTTTGACGGCAGGATTTGTCAGATGGGTAGCTCAGTGTTTCTGTCATATAGACACCTGCATTGGTCATGCTGTACATCACCAGCCGGCTGAATCAGGAACAGCTTCTTTGGACAAAGCTGGAGCTCTGTGGGGTTTCTAATGAAACATGGCAACCTGTAAAAAGAGTTGATTCATGCGGTGAATCATGAGCAGCTCATGAGGGTCTGTGAAAGTTGGCTTTGTGCAGTAGTGCTTTTGAATGAAAAGGAACAGCCCACATGGAATTAAGTATGTATATAAATACTCATTTATTAATTAGTCATTTAGCTCAGTCATTACCAACCAGGGGTCCAAAGGATTTAAGAAGGTCTTTGAAAAGATTCTGATTTTGCTTTGAACATACACTACCGTTCAAAAGTTTGGGGCCGGTAAGATTTTAGTCTCTATTGTTATTTTAAAAAAATTCAGTAAAAACAGCAATATTCTGAAATATTATTTTAAATGTAATCTATCTATCTCTCTCTCTCTCGCTATGTATGCATATATATATATATATATATATATATATATATATCATGTATAGATTATCAGGATGCTTTCACAAATATTTTTTTTCCATTTGTAGGTTACAGCCTATAGGACTCATTCAACACTTGCAGATGAGCTCAGGGTTATTTAGCAATGTGTTCATAATACCAAATAATCATGTCGTTCGGCCATAAGTGACCTTGTTGTAACGGCACTGCACATGTCTGGATCTCTCATAAATGGACCAGGGTTTACAATAGTTCTGAAATAAACATTTGCAGTTTTGTGTTCTGAAACATAGTATTTTTTTTTCTCCACGTGTAAATATCAAGAACATTTTGATTCTCCATTTCACGACAGTCCTGTGCTGCAGATAATTGAATGTTTTGCCCTTCAGTCACATGACTGAAAACTATGAAAATGAGGGGCCTTCAAATATTGTGTTGGGCAGTGGGGTGCCTTCAAGTAAAAAAAAAAAAAAAATGTTGAGAACCACCGATTTAGCACTTGATTCTTCTTTATTCACTGATTTAGCACATGAAGACTACTTTTATGATTAAGGTTTTATTGTATGCTTTTACTTTTAAGAGAACAGCACGCATTTTTCAAACCCTCTTTCTTGTTCTACTGAAGGAATATCGTACAGGTTTGGAATGACATAATGAGTAAATGTGGATAGTTTCCTCCAAATGATGATGGTTTCCTCCAGTGTGTTGAAGATCTCAACCCCAGCTAGACAAACACTGGCCTGAACCGTGAGCCAGCGCTCAATCCTGCCAATAGCGGAGCCCTGTGATGGATGTGTTTTGCCTTTCCAGTCTCCCAGCACCTGGTGGGATTCCCGTGTTTGTACAAGGTGTATCCTATTCTTGCCCCTGGAGCTGATATTTGCAGTAGCGTGTGGAGTGAACATCCTGACAATGCTGAGAATACGACGGTGAAAAAGACAGAAAGCTCACAAACCAGTGAAACCCAGCCTGGGTTTGGAGGACGATGGCCTTTAAATCACAACCTGCAGCTTTACGAGACTTGGAAAGGTGCCTTTTTACAGTCTTTGTAGGACAACCCAAAAGATACCTAACGTATCCGTTTAGCTGGAAAGTGAATTATGGATTCTAACACAGGTGACATAAGTAGTCTGCAGAGGAGGCATATTAGTGCATAACTCGAAACATGTGCTCTTTAAGAGAAGCCATGCTAGAGATGCCTTGTGGGGTTTCATATTGGGCTGTCTTAGTAAAACTGGGGCACGGACTGAAATCCCAAGCTCAGCGTAGGTTTTCTTTGTCCTCAGCTGTGAGGTTAGACCTTGACTCTGGAGAGTTTTTCCCCCAGCTTGGAGGAAATCATCTCCCGTTTTGCTTGAGGGTCTTATTTTTACGCATTAGGGTAACTAGGCCTTTTCCTGCGGGTGATTCCAAACTTAAGCAGGTACGCAGCTGTGTGGCGGCATTTTTAACTGCTATCTGTCAAACATTGTGAGGGAAGAGGTGCGGACCTCGCTCAGTTTTGTCTAGTGTTTTACGAGAAGAGGGCCACGGTTTCAGCTGGGAACACAGGACCTACCCGCTGTCAGGGTCTTTTTTTATTGTATTCATGGGCGTTTATGTGACAGGAATGTGATGCATGACAGATTCATACCTGTGTCCCCATGAGAGAACCGCAGTTCAACACATGTGCAGCTTGGACCTGCTGTCAGATTCTGAGAGGACTGCTGAGCTTTCAGATGGGTTGCAAAAGAAGATCTACTATGTATGGTAGAAATCATATTCATATTCATAAACAACTTGATATTTGCAATCGCTAGTAAGAAGCAGTGGTACTGGGAGACAGACATTCTCATCCTGCAGTTTTAATAGACAAAATGTTTATATGCATATGATGATAGCATCAGTATTTCTGGTTAAAGGGACAATTCATCCAAAAATGAAAAATTATTTACTCACTCTCATTTTATTCCAAACCTCAATGAGTTTCTTTCTTCTGTGAAACATGAACACAGATATTTTGAATGTCACTGTGGTTCAAACAACATCGGACCCCATTGGCTTTAAAAAAGAAAAGAAAAAAAATCCTCTCGTGTGAACTTCTCTTGCATTTTTTCCCCATAGTGAAATACTTTAATATATCATTCCATAAAACTGTATTTTGTATATAATTTCATCAACTTTTAGTACTGTACATATAAATGGCCTTAAAAATGGAGCAGGTCATTTTATGTCGCATGAGTGCTTTGTTATTCAATAAACGTTCTATGCACATAAATTATATTTTCATATATGAAATATATTGTCATTTGTAGTAAAACATAAATGAAACCTATTAAAAATTAGAACAATTTCATATATTAACATATAAATGTATATCTAGCCCATACAAATATGTATCTTTAGAGATAAATGTTATGTACAATGTATATCCATCCTAAAACCTGTCAGTATATGATATTATATAAGTAAATATAAAAGATAGATAATTAAAAGGAAAATTACATAACACATATTATGGTTGCATATGTCTGTTTTAATAAAGTTGCATATAAATAAAATATATATTGTTCACATATATGGTTGATACATATAATACCATATACAATTGTGGTGGTTTTGTAGTTTAACCACAAGGTGGCAGTATATTGTTACGTGTAGAGCTTCTACTGAGTATTCCCTAAGAAGAAGCCATACAGTTCTGTAAAAAGGTAGCATCTGTTGAATAAACGGTTAAGAGGATTTACTTGTGCAGTTACTGAGTACCCGAGGACACAACAAATTGGCGACGATGGTTTCCTTGCCTACGCCTGCGCCTTTTCTGCCATGCAGCAGAGAGCCTGCGATTCCTTTTGTTATTTGGCGGAAAATGTTCGAGAACTATTTGCTGGCCATTAATGCTACAGGCGGCTCCTTGCCTGATGCAAGAAAGCGTGTTGTATTGTTACACAGCTTGGGTACCGAAGGCCAGCGGCTGTTTTACACCCTGCCTGATACGGGAACTACATTTGAACATGCAATGAAAGCGCTAGAGGATCATTTCACGCCGAAAGTTAATGTTGTGGTCGCTCGACACCGTTTTCGTCAGCGTTCTCAACGTGCTGATGAGACAATTCCACAGTTCCTGTCTGCTCTGCGGGAATTAGCTTCATTATGTGCTTATGCTGAAATGGAGAGCGAAATGCTGCGGGACCAGCTGGTCGAGCGATCGTATGCCCCAGCAGTACGAGACAGACTTTTGTTGGAACCGTCACTAACGCTGGACTCTGCTGTTACTATTGCGTGTCAGGTGGAACAAGCGCTTTCAAACTCGGACATGCTCAGTGCGCAAAGTTCGGTTCATCCAAGCCATTTCGGCATTGGAAAAAGAGCACGTCGCATTCTGACGGAGCAAAATCTGTTGCTGATACTACACGAAGAGTAAATCGCATGTGTTATCGATGCGGAGCTAAAAATCACCTTGCTAATGCTGCCGATTGCCCTGCTGCCCGTGCCAAATGCCGTACCTGTGGTAAGATCGGACATTTCTCTAAAGTATGCCGTTCTTCTAAGGATGTTAGGGAAGTAGTCCCTGACGTGGTTGTTCTCTTGACTGATGCTGTGAATACTTCGGCAGACAAACTTTTATGCAGTGTTTGTGTTTGCACTGCTGAGAGATGCATCAGATGCTAATTTTGAATCTTCTACTTCTACTGAGTATTCCCTAAGAAGAAGCCATACAGTTCTGTAAAAAAGGTAGCATCTGTTGAATAAACGGTTAAGAGGATTTACTTGTGCAGTTACTGAGTACCCGAGGACACAACACAAATCATCATATAGACATTATTAACATATACAAAACATATATGCACATATACAAGTTTTACTATCTGGATTTTATATATGTTATAAACATATCTTCATCTGCCCTGGGAATGTACATATCTGTGAACCTTATAGGTAACATAAATGATGATATCACTCTTGATATAGGGCAATATAAGTTACAAAATCTTGGATATAATGTAAACAATTAAAACTCATAATATTAATATTACTTGAAACTCATAATATGATCATTATTATTGCTGTAGAGATGGAGACTGTGTAGCATAATGCAGTTACTCTGGTCACTGATAAATCATTTGGCGTTATGAAGCTTATGAGGAAGCCTCACCCAAAGGAAAGTTTCAAAATAAACGTTTTGATTTAGGTTTGGCCACTTTGATGCCACGCTTCGCATGCTGAAAACGTTCATTGTGCAGCTCAGTGACGGAATGCAAATAGCTTTTTCCATAGCATCAACAAGTTACGCAATCAGCATGTGGTATCTATTTTCACAGCATTTCATGTCTGTTAATTTGAATATGACCAAAATACACTTGTTGCTAAATTACTCTTTCCAAACAGAGAAAAGTTCACTTGACAGGTTCCATGTTGTGAAGCAGACTGAGTGTCTGACCGAATGGCAGCACTCAATAACAATACACTCAGGGCCCTCCTTAGCTGACGCGGGGCCCGGTGCAAGGTAGGGAGCGGGGCCCGGTGCGCCCTCATCAGTTGCACCCCCCTATAGGGCTGTCAAAATGGCTGAAAAACTAAATTCAAATTTTTTACTTAAATATTATCAATATTCGAATTATATTAGAATTTAAAATGCATAATTTCAGTTAGGAGGGAAAAAAGCTTTTGGCTTCTCTCCTGAGGCCACAAGAGGGCGCATCGAGCAAAATATTATCGAGCAAAACATCATACACGTTTCTTCAAAGCATAATAAAATAACACGAAGATATCTTTGAAAAAAGTGCATAATGTTTAAAATAATGTTTATAAATCTTATATAATTGATAAAGTTGCTTACTATATTCGAATTTAAAAGGTATAATTTCAGTTAAGGGGAAAAAAGCTTTTGACTTCTCTCCTGAAGAGGGCGCATCGAGCAAAACATCATACACATGACATGGTTTTTAAAAGTTGAACTTACATTAATTTTGCATATCTTTCTAAACATGCGGCTCTCTTGTGCGAGACGCGAGTGCAACAGTGATAGATGTCCCTCTAGAAAATGCGATAAAAGTGCATAATGTTTAAAATAATGTTTATAAACCTTATATAATTGATAAAGTTGCTTAAACAATTAGAAACAAAACAGCATCATGCATGTATGTATAGTTTAATACAAAGGACTGAAAACCAATCACAAAGAGTACTTTCTTCATTTAAAACCTTGAGATGCAGTGGGATGGGGGAAACCGCCATAAAGTCTTGAGACATGGTTTTTAAAAGTTGAACTTACATTAATTTTGCATATCTTTCTAAACATGCGGCTCTCTTGTGCGAGACGCGAGTGCAACAGTGATAGATGTCCCTCTAGAAAATGCGATAAATATGTGTTCTGTGTGAACGGCTTGGTTTCGGTTTTGACGTAAACAACATCTTCCCCGCATTGATTGTTCTCTTTTTCCACAATATTTTGAATGAACAACATAGCAGCGCCACATCTAGTGGTTTCAACTCGATAGGCTAACAAAAATATTAAAATGCAATGACACTTACATCGTCATCGCATCTCGTGCGCAACTGATAAGGCTACCTGACCCACACCTAAAATTCGAATGCAACGTTTTTGCATTCGAATGTGGATTTTTATTTTAAATTCGATGAATATTCGAAAAAAAAAATTGACAGCCGTACGACCCTAAGAACGGCCCTGAATCCACGCGTTTGCTCCATTCTCCGTGCAATTAGGTGTTCCTGCCATCCGTAATCCCCAATAGCATACACTATGAGTACAGTATGAGTCAGTGAACCCTAACCTAGACAAATCAATACCCACCAACTCCAGCCAGAAGCTTTGCCCACTGCTGATAAATAGGTAACCAAGTAGGTTAACATGAATACAGTAACACCATCTTATTCAAATATATACAAAATGCGCTTGAAAACAACATTCACGCTTTATTTATTACAACAACCGCTTCATATTGTTACCTAAATTTCAACTGGTGTCCTCTGCTATCTGCTGGATTTACTTTGTAATGACCGCCAGTTCGAGTGATATCAGATAGTAATACTAGATGACTTGCATACTGTAGTGCATTAGATTCCAAATAGCATGACAACAATTGTAGATAGTATCGTAATCCATTACATTACACATTTTAGGCAATATAATCAGATTGCTTTTTGATCAAACACGTTTCTTGATTTAAATAGGACAATCTTGTACCATATTGGGTAACACTTTATTTTAGGGTCTCTTAACTAGTTGCTTATTAGCATGCATATTACTAGAATATTAGTCATTAATTAAGCACATATTAATGCCTTATTCTACATGACCGCCTTATTCTCTTATTCTACATCCCTAATCCTACCCAATACCTAAAATTAACAACTACCTTACTAACAATTAATAATCAGCAAATTAGGAATTCATTGAGGGAAAAGTCATAGTTAACAAGTGTTCCCTATTCTAAAGTGTTACCCCATAAAGCGAAAGAAAATATTACATTTGTTGTTATTAACAACATGAAGTTTATTAAACATTACATGTTGTAAAGGTTCGTGAAGGAATTGCAGAGGGTTGTGAGTTTAATGAAAAAGAAGAATTTGGAATAATGAATTGCTATTGTGCGAATAATATGTAATCATGTAATCAATAATAAAGTAGCTGTAGTATGATTACAAGTATTTTAAAATTTCAATTTAATCTAATTACAAGTATTTTTGGAATCTGATTACGTAATCCAGATTACATGTAATCAGTTACTACTCAGCACTATATATACTAATGTAGCTGATCATAAACGGGCATTTGCATGGTATTTCAAGGAACACAGTGCATATTTCATATCATATGAAATATATCAAACAAGACATTTACAGGTATTTAAGCAGGTATTAAAAATGTATTCAGTACAAAATGTCACATATTGATGCATCTGAAACAGAACATACAGTATAGAGCACTGAATTTTGTCCCTCATGTAAAAGAACACAAATGCATTCGCATTAGTAAGGCACTGAGTGTTACAACCTTCTAAGTGCACATCTGGTACGGTAAATGGAACAGACGGTTCATTTTGTTCTATAACACTGTATTTTACGGTTGTCTAATTAAACTCTTATGACAGAATGACTAAATAAAATGTCTCATGTTATGCATACATCATTCAATGCTATACAAATCCTATGAGTTGGGTGATTCTTCCTGTTGTTTGTAGGATACAGGGTTAACTGGAAAAACTACTGCCGAAGAAAGTTAATTTTGGGAAGAGGCTGCATGTTGAATGGCTCCATGGACTCTTCTCAAAGTTTAGACTTGGCCTGGAAGAAGCTCATGATGGCCTGCATGCATTCGTCTGAGAGCCAGCGCTCCACCAGTCTCTCCACCTCTGCGTCGTTGATCGCATAAAGTTTCTCTTTCTCCACCGCGCGGATCAGCTGCTTCGACAGAGCCAGAGACTGAAGGGGTATGAGAAGACCACCATGAGTGCAAAAACGTGAAAAGAAGTGAAATTTCTTGCCTTTTGTTGCAGATTTTCTATGATTAGCATTTGTTTTCATGCAACAAGATCCTTTTCCTTGAGAATAATAATTCGACTTTTTTAACACTAGTACATCACAATTCAAGCAGCCTGGGTACTTACGTTCCTGGGCAGTTTGGCGTAGGCTTTCAGTCTGGTCCACACCTCGGACTGGAAGGAGCTTTCTGGAAAGACCTCAGTCACCAGACCCACGTCACAGGCCTGTGCAGCCGTCAACTTCTTGTTAAACAACAGCATCTCACTAGCCTGAACAGAGAGAAGAGTCAAACACACTATCTGAGATGAACATATCTGAAAGACATATTAACAGAGTTGAAGGTGAAGTGTGGCATTTCTGTGCTGCTCTGTAAGTCCAGACAGAGCAATGTTTTGACTGCAACACAAATTCACAGTGTTTACATTATTTTGTTAAGTCAACACACAAATGACTTACTTAGAGTGACCTATGCATGTTATTTATTAGGATTATTTTCACTCAATTGCCCACCAGGTTAAATAGTAAGTCTAATCGCTTAACTTAAAAAAAAAAAAAATTAACTCTTTCCCCGCCAGCATTTTTTTTTTAAAGTTGGCAGCCACCGCCAGCGATTTTGATGATTTTCACTAATATTTGATGGCCTCCAGTATATTTTGCTGTATGAATATTTGAATATGCAATACACCAAAATAAACACCAGAGCCTCTACTTTTAAACAAAAAAAAATCTTTTATTCTAGCTTAAAGCATTCTTTTTTTTATCAACACTTGAATATAGGTAGGTTTCATAAAAATGCATAATT
>NW_015538060.1:876738-880132 GCF_001515605.1 Sinocyclocheilus anshuiensis
CGAAGGTCTTACGGTTTTTCGAACAACACGAGGGTGAATCAATGACAGATTTTCATTTTTGGGTGAACTAACCCTTTAAGACAGCTGTAAATATTGGTATTGAAATTTCACAGTTGTACTATAAAATAAAATTATTAGTTGTATTATTATTTTTTTTTTTATATATACTACATTTTTATTTTATAGTGAAATACTAAAATCAGAATATTTCTTATTTTGTTTATTATAATTGTTATTACTAAATAAAAAATATTAAAGTATTATATATATTATATATAAATCACTAAATATTTGGCCAAATTGTGCACCCCTACAAATAAATACATTTGTTTTTTTATTGCAATCAAAACATTTTATCAGAAAAATCAGATTTTTTTCCGCCCAAATCCTGCAGCCCGCTGATATTAGAGCTGTCAGTTGATTTAAAAAATTGAACTGCAATTATCGTCATGATATTTTTGTAGTTAACGGATTATGCACCCCTACAAATAAATAAATTTGTTTTTTTATTGCAATCAAAACATTTTATCAGATTTTTTTCCCCCCAAATCCTGCAGCCCGCTGATATTAGAGCTGTCAGTTGATTTAAAAAATTGAACTGCAATTATCGTCATGATATTTTTGTAGTTAACGGATTAATCTCAAATTACAGGGGATGTTCATACCTTTGCTGCGCCCATCATTTTGGGGAAAAGATATGAAGAGCAGCCCTCTGGACTCTGACCCAACTGACTGAAGGGTGTGTGAAATGTCGCCTACACCCAAAACAAAAGGACAGAGAGCTAAAATACAGACAGATATACAGTATATACATACAATTAAAACAGACATAATGGATTACTGATATACAGTAGGAAAGCAGCTCACCCTCTCTGTGGCATAAACAACATCAAAGAGTCCCAACAGGGTGACTGACACCCCCACCGCCGGTCCGTTTATGACTCCAATCAGAGGTTTGGGGAAGTCAATGTACCCCTTTACATACCTCCTAAAACAACACAAGCCTCAAACTATTACACATATGTGTATATGTCCATCATAACATCCCATCAACCTCAAAAATAGTATAAACTGGTTTAGAATAAAGCGTAATAGACTTTACCTGAGTAATTGTCCAGCATCTTTAGCCATCTTCTCTACTCCACCCTCAGGGATCTTTGTAAAGTTGTTCAGGTCGTTTCCACTGCAGTAATAATCTCCACTGCCTTCAGAGACGTTAAAAAGAGGATAAGCACATTGCTTTACAGGGGAATATCTGCAAACACTGAAAGGCAAAGCAGAGTACTTCACCTGTTATCACTGTAATGACAGAATCGTCTTTTCCGGCAAGATCCAAAGCTTCGATTAGCTCATTGTACATCTACAGGATGCAAAAACACGAAAGAATATTTTCTAAAAAATGATCAGTGTTGCTACTGTAAACTAAAACTGAAAGTCTTAAAAAACATGTTAATTGAAATTAAGCTGAAATATTAGATGAAAAACATACAGTAAACTTCAATGAAAATGGGAAATAAAAAAATAAGCAATAAAAGTACTAAAATAAAAATAAAGCAACATATAAATATTTTTAAAAGCCAAAAATGAATAATAATGGCAAAAGCGCATCATTGCTAAAACGTACTAAAATAAAAATATTAATACAGCATTTAAATATATAATACTACAATAACACTGCCTCACAGTTTGTGTTTTAAACAGACACATCAATCATATGAATTTAAATTTGCCATGTGCTATGTAGTGTTTCATTTTGGACAAATACTATAATAGTGTATATAATATTCCTAAAATAATACTGCTAATATTAATAAATATAGTAGTTTAGAAATGTTATAATACTTTTGATTGATCAGTCTTGGCATTCCATATGAATTTAAATTTGCCATGTGCTATGTAGTGTTTCATTTTGGATAATAATAGTGTATATAATATTCCTAAAATAATACTGCTAATATTAATAAATATAGTAGTTTAGTAATGTTATAATACTTTTGATTGATCAGTCTTGGCATTCTGTGGTCAAATATTTATTTATAAATGACCAATGTCCTACACAACTGACATCCTACATAATTGTATTATGTACGTATGTATCCAAAGCAACGTTTTCACCTCCGCAGTGATGGCGTTTTTTTTCTCGGGTCTGTTGAGCCGGATGGTGGTGATGTTGTCTTCGGTGCTGATCAGCAGGGTCTGGAAGCTCTTTGTGCTCCCGGTGGGCTGCGCTGCCACCGCAGGAGCTTCTGCTCCCACCAGAGACGTGATGAGATCCACATACTGCCGCCTGGCCTCTTCCTAACACAGTTACATCACAACATTAAAACACACAATCATCATCTGTATGCTCTACAGATGCACAGAGCTTTCTACGTGCTCTCTCTTCATTTCGAGGTCTGCAAGACTATTAGATTAAAGCCTGAGACCTTTTCCTGACACCTGAATAACATGTGGCCTGATATCAAATCCAAACCTGTTTTCAGTCAAAATAAATAAAATATTACATGAATTAAAGATGAATAAATTATTAGATTAACTTAAAACTAAGTGAAATAAAGATTAATTTGAAGTACTAAAATTATTCAAACTAAAACTGAAATAAAAACAAAAATGCCAACAAAAAGCACATAACAAAAATATAATATATAAATATTAGAATAACACTGCTTCTTTTGTTGCCTTTTATTATTTGTGTGTGTGTGCATGTAAGTTAAAACAAAATACTTATGATAATTATGTTTTAATAATATTTTATTTTTATTCCAATTATATATTTTTTTTACTTGCTTTCTAATTAATTACAAATTTGAACAGAACCCTGTAGTAATACATGAAAATCTGATCCAAAATGGGGTTTTCTTTATATTCGCTTAAAAAATAAATTAGAGTAATATGATGTCTTATGATGAATGTTCCTGTTTCCTCTCACCTGTGACAAGCAGCCCAGACTCTTCCACGCATCCCATTTCACTTTATTCACAAAGTCCAGCATGCTGGGTTTGGGGGTGTTGCAGGGTCCTTGTGTGGCCTGATGATTTACAAAACAGAAATGCATCATAATTGAGAGATGAGGACAATCCGGTTTTATGGATGGAGTCAAAAAAAATCTGTATTTGAAAGAAGTCTCTTATGCTCACCAAGGCTGCATTTATTTGATAAAAAAATACAGTAAAGTCATTAATATTGTGAAATATAATTACAATTTAAAATAGTTTGAATATATTGTAAAATATAATTTATTCCTGTGATCAAAGCTGAATTCTCAGCATGTTGCTGTTCATGTTGAAAATGTTTAACCCTCAAGCACCCTTCGTATAGCAGCCCTTAATTGGTCCTTCGTGGACAAATTTGGGCAACAAATGTCTCAGGTGTGATCCAATTTTTTTTTTTTTTT
>NW_015538060.1:880322-885250 GCF_001515605.1 Sinocyclocheilus anshuiensis
TTGACAGTTTTTATTTCACTATCTTCCATAAAATAAAAACTGTCAATATGCAGTTTTTTGTGATTTTTGGTGTTTTTATGTATTTATTTACCTCTAAAAGTACCATATTTATGCAAAATATGCTTATTTTATGTTATATTTAATATTTATTTTACTTCAGTAAAACAATCAAATACAATAATAAAATAAATCATTCCAGTAAGTTCAGACAGCCAAAACCTAAAAATCTGGTGACTTGGGTGACATCTGGTGACATATGATGGTATCAAAATATCAAAAATATCAATAGACACTATTTGGCTTTTGTACTCAATGGCTGCATATAGGCTGAAATCTATAAACGATCGATGTAACGTACTTAACCTCAAGTTTTAGATTTTATCACAAGCTAAAATTGTAGAATTTAAAAAAAAACAAAAAACAAAACATTTGTGTTGGGGGAGACTATACAAAGTGCCAAAATATGCTTACAGACAAATCTGACCATGATATAAGGAAAATACAAAGTAGGAGACGAAGTAATCATTTATTTCTAACAAAAAACAAAACAAAAAAAAACATCAAATTTCAATAACTCAAAAAAGTAAAATGGTACCAAACAGGTAATAATAAACAATAAACCTTGCAAGTAGCATGTGTTTTGTTTGGAATCATCAACAAATCTTTCAGTAGGATCTGTCTGTCTGTGTGTGTGTGTGTGTGTGTGTGTTTATGTGGTTTATGAGGACATAAATATTGTATGGTAGGTATTACAACGAGAAGGTGATTTATGAGGACATTTTCAGTGTCCCCGTAATTCAAAAGGCTTATAAATAATTCAGAATAAGTTTTTTTGAAAATCTAAAAATGCAGAAAGTTTCTTGTAAGGGGTAGGTTTAGGTGTAGGGTTGGTGTAGGGCAATAGAATATACGGTTTGTACAGTGTGTGTGTGATTGAGGTATTTATAAAATACTAAAAGTCTTTATTCCTTTAAATATCTTACTGAACAGTAGTATAAGGAAACACAAGCAGTGTGAGAAATGAAAAACAATCATGAAATTGAATCCAAAAACATACGTCAACATGCAGAACAAAAAAAAAAAAAAAAAAAAAACACTTTTATTTTTCACTTCTGTAGCCTTTTTTGTCCCAAGAGTGAGTGCGTTTTATTAGTCCAGAGCAATAAGTTATTGATCATTTCTCACCTGTTTAAAGAGCGCATAGATCGTGAGTTTGACTTCATTCCCTGGATCCTTCTTCAGAGCTCCTAGTTTCTCTTTGGCTGCGTTGAACTCTTCTACTGATGCTCCCATGAGTGCAGCTTTACTGGCTCTGAACATAAATCAATATCAATCATAATCATCAATATATTACAATGACAGCACTACAATTCAGTGACCCATTATGTGCTTTTATGTGAAATTATGAATGGGAGCGTGTGCGCGCGCGCTCTTAAGATTGTGTGTGAGAGGTGAAGATCTGACACTATGAAGGAGGGTAAAGGTCAGTGCAAGCTCAAGGCAAACACAAGGTTCAGGAGCATTTCTATTGCAAAGCACAACATGTCTACAGAGCAATAATAGAAATACTGCAGATTGTAATGTAGTGCATCTCGTGTCTGAAACTGCTCAAAATAAGCGCTCAGTTCCAAACATCATATCTCTAATAAGATCTCTCTTACCGGACGAATCGATCAAATCCCCACGGTGAGAGAAGTCTGATAACAGCAGCCATAACAGTGACTAACTCTGATCAAAGTCTATGTTCACAATAACCAGCCGATTCCGAAGCTGTGCGCTGCTGTCAATCATCTGTCAGTTCATCTAACTCCGCCCACTGAACCATCTAAACAATCTTATTCTCATGTTGAAATGTATCGTTACAAAACAATTACTGCCGCCTCCTGGTTGGAGGAATGGGATTTGCCTTTTACATACAGATATTATTCTAATTTAAGAGGATATTGAGCTAGGGTGTTTGAAACAAACTGGTAGAGAAAACAAGCATTTCACTCAAACCTTGGAATAATTAAAATCAACATTCGATCAATTATCGACAGTTTAACAACGATCAATGGCAATTTTCTGGCTACAGAAGGACCTGTTAACTCAGAAGCATTGAGTTTTTAAGTTGGCTTGTAAATATACTTCCATGCCAATTAAACTAGCTTTTGAACAGCTGAAAATCAAACAGAAATTGTAGGCCATAACAGAAACTAGAAGCTAAAAGGTTGATCAAAAATTTATTTCGATAGAAATTTCAACATACAAGAGAAAGCTATCAAAAATATTTCAACTTTTTAAATGCTGAAGGTGTAATTTTATTGAGGGCCACATTACTCAGTTAAATCAATGAATATTGAAATATTTACATAAAGTATTAGGGATGGCCCAAAATCATTAAATTCAATCATTACATTTGATACAATCATTAAATACACAATAAATTAATGAAATGCATCATTAAATCTGGTGTATTCTGAATGGTGAATTCATAGTGGTGCATTCATGCCTGCAAGGCAGGGACGTCCAAGTTATAAAATCTAGTGAAGGTAGATGTGACGACCAGCCGGCAGACGCACAAATATCAGCAATAGAAATCCCGCTGGATCACGTCCAGTAGGAGGCCATTCCTCTGGTGAAGTGGGCCCTCACACCTATAGTACACCGCAAGCCCACTGAGGCATAAGTCAGGGCTATAGCATCTACTATCTAGCGAGATTCGTAACGGCAGCCCTTTAGAGCAGCCTCCGAAGCATACTTCTGTCAGGAACACTATCGTCAAAGACGATTGACAATTAGCATACAGTTTGGATTGGCGGTATGGTTCTGTTCTGGGCAAGAACTCCCTGCGCCTCCATGCAGCCTAGCATTGAGAGCTGTTCTGAGTGCCTAAAGGGGCCAGAGCGCTCAACATATATTCTAAGAGCCCAAACCGGGCAGAGTGGATTAGGACCCTGCTCAGAGTGGAGAGCACTTTTGGCACATAGCCGTCTCGGTTTGAAGACGACTCTACAGTCGTTAGGCCCAAACTCAAGACAGGAAGCACTGACAGTGCTTGCAGGTCACCCACTCACTTGATGGACGCTAAAGCCAGAAGCAGGATGGTGTTATGCGACAGGGGCCGCAAGCGTCTCAAAGGGAGGACCTTGCAGGGCCCTGTGGACTGTAGATAAGTCCCAAGTCGGCAGAGTATGAGGGCGAGGCGGATTCAATCTCTGAGCTCCCCTCAGAAAACTAATGACTAAGAGGTTTCTGCCGACTGACTGGCCGGCCACGAGAGAATGATTCTCCGCGATGGCTGCCACATATACTTTGTGCATGGAAAGGGTGTGCCCTTTAACCAGCAGCTCTTGTAGAAGAGTCTGATGACCTGAGGAAGCATGGCAACTGGGGGGAAAGCATTCAGGCGAGCGCTGGGCCAGTTGTGGGCCGGGCATCTCGTAGGACAAGTCGCACAATGACATGTCCTGGTTCCGTGCTGCAAAGACCAAAACGTCTTGTAGACGGTGCTCTAGCCTCTAAAATGGTATTAGTTACACTTGTGGGGAGCTGCAAAGGCTCCCGTTGAGGGGCCAAGCATGAAAGCTCCACAGCTCTGGCCCGGGATGCCAAATCATGTCCTTCGCTTGAGAGAGAAGATCCTTCCTCAGTGGTATCGGCCAAGGGGCTGCCTATAGCAGCTGAATCAACCACATCTGATTCCTCCAGAGTGGGGTCACCAAGAGGAGTGAGCATCTGACTTCCCTGACCCGTCTGATGACCTGAGGAAGCAGGGCAACTGGGGGCAAGGCATACAGGCGTCAGGGGCGTAAATTTCGTCTAACAGTTGGGGGGGACAATAAACATAAAATTTCTCAAGAGCGATTTTTGAAGGGGACACAAATAATACAGCTAAAATTGTACTTGTTAGAATATGTATACACAGAGGAAAGCCTTACTACTATTAGTGCAGCAGGGAGACCGTGCCAAATTAGACAACGTTAAGCTGTTGTGGTCGCGCCGAGACAGCGCTCGTGTCCGTTGTATCCGTCACAGTGTTGCCAAGTCCGCGGTATTTCCGTGGAATTGGGCTACATTATCACTGTTGCCGCGGGTTGTTTTTCATGTCCACGGGTTGAAGCGACCCCAATAACGTGTATTTTAGCCCCCGGAACACTATTTGTACCGAAACGCGGTTAGTTTGGGCTAGTTATTGGGTAGCAATTGGAAGGGTTTTGTTGTAAAAAATCTGGCAACCCTTTTTGTCAAGCAGGTAACGTTATTATTGCTAACATAGCGACTCATCGAAAAATACATTGGCATCATCTGTATTAAAGAGAAAATAATCACTTCATCCAATGTTTAAGTGAATAAACAGGCCTTGACAGCCTTGGAGTTCCACAACTATTGACTTTGTTCTCTCTCACCGGACTCGTGTGTGTGTAGGTGATGTAAAAGAGGAAAGCAGGCATTTGGACCAAAGCACTGTGAGGCAATGGAGGGGAGACTCAAAATGTTTCTGAAACACATGTTTGCCCCGTTTGTGTTGTTTTACTACTTACACAATTATTTAAAGTATAAAACATTGTTATTTACAATACACAGACTGGTTTTTAATCATATTTTTAGGGGGGGCAACCCTCAGATGGGGGGTCCTGTCACCCCCGACCCCCCCGGGATTTCCGCCTATGACAGGCGAGCACTGGGCCAGTTGTGGGCCGGGCATCTCGCTGTTTCGAAAAATAAATTGGGCAGAGAAAGTTGTCTTTTGAGGCGAAGAGGTCCAGCTCTGCCCTGCCGAAGACAGACCAGATCATTTGAACAATTTGGGGATGTAGTCTCCATTCTCCTGGGGCCACATTGTCACTGGACAGCATGTATGCCCCTTGGTTAAGTCTGCACTCTAAAAAATGCTGGGTTAAATACAACCCAGTGCTGGGTAAAATAGGGACAAACCCAGCAATTGG
>NW_015538060.1:885769-886444 GCF_001515605.1 Sinocyclocheilus anshuiensis
CCCAATTGCTGGGTTTGTCCCTATTTTACCCAGCACTGGGTTGTATTTAACCCAGCATTTTTTAGAGTGTGCCCGGCACACGAAAAGTTGGCCGCAGGGGAAGGTTTCTGGCTTCTTCCGCTGCCGGGGGCTCCTTCTCACAGCAGCGAGCAGCAGGCTGAGCGTCTTTCTTCTTCTTCGGCTTCTTGCTTGCAGAGTCAGTGAGGAGATGATCTTTGTAGCTGAAGAAGAAAAATTCTGACAAAATGGTGCTCAGAGCCGACTTATATGGTGGTCGGCTCCTCCCCTTTTGGCAGGTTGAAGTGCCATTGGTACGTGCAATTACACAAACGAGAACAAATCAGGCTTCAGTATCAGAGTAAACAGGAGTTTCCCACAAGCGTCAGCAATGCAACAGGAGAGACCGTTCGAAAAGGAACAAGCAGTTGCTGTTCGTTTTAAATATTTAATAATATTTTGTATAAAAGGAATTCAGTCTCTGATAGCCTGACAGCTAGTGGATGTGTACAGTGTGTCTTTGTGTATATGTACAGCATGATGCCCGGAAAAGAGTTAAGGTCTTGGAATATTTACAACAGTGCCATCTGCCGGTTCATAGAATGTACATAAAGCTATTTGAAGCCTGTAAAGGTATAGTTTTGTTATATATATATATATATATATATATATATATAT
>NW_015538060.1:886653-907168 GCF_001515605.1 Sinocyclocheilus anshuiensis
TTTTGTTATATATATATATATATATATATATATATATAACTTCCTATTGATAAATTAAGCATGACCTTTTGCTTTAACACTCTCCAACCGAACAGAGCCATAAAGTAAAGCACCTCTTAACCCTGTCACGATGAGTATGGTGATCCTGACATAAAAACAGTCAGACACGATGAGTCCGGGCAATGGGTTATGGGAAATGCAGTCCAGGATTGAGTGGCAAGGGTATGGGATGGAGTGCTCTCTGGTGGCTATCAAGAGCACTCCATCTGGTGATCGTGACAAACCCACATCTCATATGAGGGAGTGTGTATGCTTTAATGTTACATTTTAATGACCACATATAACTAGCCATAAAAATAGCCATACAGATATATTAATTTTTATACTGAAATAATTTATGTTTCTGATGAAAACCTTTTGATCTAAAGACTTGCCTGCTTAAACTGCTTATATTTGTTTTGTATTTGCTTATAACTGTCTTATATTTAAGAAAATACAACTTTTGTTGTTGTTTGTTTGTTTTTGATAATTCCTATACTTGTTTGTGCTGATGCACAATTTTGATGACTTCAGTGATTATAGTAAATGTGGAAAATAGTAATAATAAAAATGAGTGGCCTGGGCCAAAATATATGATGAGTGGGATGTGCATGTAGAATACATATAAATTATGAATCAATACAGTGCTTGGGTTACCACATGCATGCAAGGCACAATGAATAATGTGCAATAATTAATGAGCGAAGCCTAGTTTCGACTCATTCCAAAGTAATAATTATAAGGCCGTCATCACTTACAGTTTTCATAACTTTGGGTATGTTGCAACTGAGGACATTTACAAACAGCTGACTGCACATTGACTGTACATTGAAGCTTGTGTTTTATGCATCTGATGTTGATGTTTGTATGTTTACATTAAAATTATAAATCTCTCAAGCAGAGGAATGATGAGAAGACTTCATTGTTCCATCGTTTGGTGAAAATCAGTATTGCAGCCTTCAGAAAATGTTGATTAGGTGGTTTTAAAGTTTGAATTTACACATGGCTGATTTCTGCATTCCAACATCATTTTAGAACTTTTTTATAAATTACTGTTTAAGTTACTGTTATTTACTAACGTTATTTTCTTTAATTCTGCAAGAGTGTTTCATGATGCAGGCCAAGCCTCTGAGCAAAGTCATTTCTCGCAATTATGTTTTTAGGTTACTTTGGAACCAGATGTTGTTTTCTTGTGAATTTATACCGAAATGGAAAGACATGGCAACTTAACTTGCCATTTGGGTCAAACACAAGTTTCATTTCCCCGTATTTTCTAACACTGCCCTCAGAGACTCTTCCTGATATTCAACAGGATGAAATATATTAATGTAACTAATGAGTCATAATTGCTATACTTTTCTAAGAACAGCATCTCACACACCCTGACTTCTGAAAACTAGTTTATTGCCTCACATGTGATCAGTTCACACAGTAATCCATCCGAATGATTTGAAATATTCAATTGAAATTCTCCCCGATGTAGTTGTCTTTTTCTTTTATTACTTTTTTTATTTGTAGTATTTCAGGTTTGACATATGAATCGCTGCTGCTCGAGTATTACCAGTTATGACATAACTGAGCCATTTTCTTTTCAATTTAGTCAGATTGCACCCAAAGTAATTTCAACTTCTCCCTTTTATCACAGTTCATAAGCTCTGTCTGACAACATTTAGTATAAGAAAGTTCATATGTTTGATTTGTTGTATTATAGCAACATGGATTCTAGGCTGTTCTTAGCTTATTAGTCAGTCCCATGTGCTATGTTTATATTATCACTACTCAGAGAAGACATCATCATAAACATTTGATCTGAGGTATGATATTTCATCAGCATGCATTTTCAACTTCCCTATTGATTTCAATCAGAAAAGAGTATTTATGTTCTTGAAGGTCATTCCTGATAACCTTGAACTATAATTTATTGACTGAAACATAAAACCACTTAAGAATTATGCAAGTTAAAATGGCATTTGGGAACTTATTATTGCATAATAAAGTGTTGAATTTTATGCTTCAAAAGTAAACCTTACGAAAGAAGGGACAATTGGAAATAACACTCATAGTACCTCAAATGAAGTGGTGAAATTGATAAATTGATGTCAATTTCATTATTTTATTCTTTTGACATAGAAACTAAAATATGGAAGTGACTTGGACCTTTGAATCACTGCCATAGAACACATTTCATAGTTTTATAGCGATTATGTTTTATTGGTAAAAAGCACTGTAGTCATCATAATGTTTGTCATCTATGTTAGTGATGGTCTGGAATATGCTGTTGTCATCAAGAACCAGAAGCAAGGTCAGAGATCCGTGTGTCAGAATGACCTGATCTTGGGATCCTCTTGACTTTGGCGGCTCTGGTTCCTTGGAGGTGTTTTTCTCCAGTGGAAGAGGAAGTCCTGAGCCTATATTAATCAGCATGGAGCTCCTCATTGGTACATCTGCCTGGAGCTTCTCAGCAGACCATCTACTCTTCTACAGAGACCGTGAGTTCAACACTTTTAATGACTCTTGCTGAATGTAACAGTTTCTGAGCTTTGAGCATATCTTTTTCCAACATCGATAATAATCAGAAATGAGAAATCTTGAGCAGCTAATCAGCATATTAGAATGATTTCTGAAGATCATGTGACATTGAAGACTGGAGTAATGATGCTGACAATTCAGCTTTGATCACAGGAATAAATTACATTTTAAAATATATTTACATAGTAAACAGTTATTTTAAATTGTAACATTATTTCAAAATATTACTGTTTTTACTGTTTGTTTGTTTTTTTTGATCAAACAAATGCAGCCTCGATGAGCCAAAGACACTTCTTCTGAAAACATTAAAAAATCTTACGGACTCCAAACTTTTGAACAATGCTCTGAGTAACTGTGTTAGTGATGGGTCTGTGACAGGAAGGCTCTTGCTTCTGCTGCTGCTGCATTGCTCAGTAGAGAATGATATTTCATCAGTGCTTCATGATTCTCAAAGTTTCACTGAGAGAATGCCTTTCCTAAAACAGTCTAACACCATATTGCATCATATCTTCCCACGGGGGCAGACAGAAAGAAATAGATAAAGTCTTGTTCATTCAACACACATGTACATGCATGCACACACCTACTACCTGTCCTGTCCTCTGCAGCTGCAATGAATCTTCAGATGCATATGTCAGACATATACCAAATCTAAAGTCTCTGTATTTTAAAGTCTAACATTAATACGATCTGTCCTCCAGGCAAACGTCAAGACATCTTGTGTACATCATGTTGCATCGAATCTCTTCCACTGAGGTCTGGGGACCCCTGCGTGGCCGTTTGACCTTTGCCAGCTCAAACTCAGATGAGTCTAACACACCTGAGTATGAGGCTTTTGTAGGCGCCACACCAAGAGCACCCAGTAAAGTTCTATTCTTTCATACTCAAGTGAAATTTGTGCAGATGAACCAAGTGTTTGAAAATTAACACATTTAGAAATTAAAGTGTAATTTTTCCTTAAAGGGATAGTTCGCCTTCAGTTCCTGGTCCCCATTGACTTGCATAGTGGGTTTTTTTTTTCCCCCATAATAAGGAAGTCAATGGGAACAGCAACTGAAGATGAACTATCCCTTTAAATCACCCCACAGTTTTGACACCACACCCATAAAATGGCAAACCCAGCTAAGATGTCAATATTTGTGCTGTTCTAAAATCTAGTGAGCTGCCTCTACAGACAGCATCATATTCCTGTTTCTGATCCAAGATGCTGGACTGAGTGGAATGACATTTCTATTATGAATAGGGTGGCCATCCATCTGGTTTTAAAGTTTTTAAATACCTAGTCCATCTACCGGTGCAGCTCGTTTGTTCTCCTTTTAAGATCATCACTCTTTTATATTTTATCCAATGGTATATTATTAATAAATTAATAGATTAAAACAGAGGCTTTAAGTTTAAGTTAATATAAATTGATGTATTTTAGACACACTATTGTCAATATCGACTGGTTGTTTTTTTTCTGTTTTAGTTTCATATTTAAGGTATAATTTCATTTTTTCCAACATTTCTATATTTCTATATTCAGTATATTTTGTTTTTAAAAACATTAATCTTATAATAGTATATGTGCAGTTGTAAACTGTGCATGTGTAAATAAATCGAATGCCAGTTCAGATGCAGCTTTTGAGCCACCTCTACAGTGCAAAGATGGATTTTGATTTTGATTTGATTGGTAAAAGCCCTATAATGTCTTATTATTCTAATTGCATTTATTGAATACATTTACAAACTTTAATGAAAGCAGACACATACATTTAAAAGAGTTAGAAAAGTTGCCTTTATAAAGGTTAAAAAAAATGCCCCTGGAAATCAGAAAAGTTCTGGAAAAGTTTCTGTCACTGCTTATAGGTTTAGGATCAGTTTTTATCCTGGATTCACTGTATCCTGCAAAGTCTCCTCCTTTTTGGTGTTATATATGGCCACCCTAATTATAAATATACATTTATTTCATCCAATTCTGTACATTTTTCAAATAAAAATAGTTCAGTCTTACTAAATATGGACTATTTTACCTAATATTTGCATTGCATTGTATATAGTCCTATTAGCAGTTTGTCATTGCTCAAGTCTTTAAACAAACTATTATAGATTATAAGATTATATATGCTCATCCATTATCATTAGCATGATTAGACGATAAGATTAGACCTTTAAATACTACTAAATGTGTTAATATATATTTGTAATTGTTCTGAAACTTTTAGCCCTGACTCAGCTGCAGTAATAATGTTTATATTCTAAAAAGATCATCCAAGTTTTTTTTTTTTTTTCCAGCAAAACCAACTCTCTCAGTACTGAGTGTTGATATGCGTGTGACAGACAACAAGAAAGCGCACAACACCAGCAGTTACAAGAACACCAGCCTCATTGTGCGCAGGAATAAAGAATTCATCATCATCATCAGGTTTGACCGACCCTTCAATAACCAGCAGGACAATGTGCATTTGGAGTTCATGATTGGTGAGCAGATCTTTCAAACCATCCAATTTACATTTACATTTAATCATTTAGCAGACGCTTTTATCCGAAGCGACTTGCAGATGATGACAATAAAAGCAATCAAACCAACAATATGTAAGTGATGTGACAAGTCCCAGATAGTCTAATGCAGTACACATAGCATTTGTTTTTAAATAATACGTAAAAAGAGTAAAAAGTAAATAGAAAAGAAATAGAATTTTTCTAGATTGAGTTGGGCAGGTCATTCCACCAGCAGGGAACAGTTAAGGTAAAAGTCTGTGAAATTGATTTTGTTCCTCTTTGGGATGGCACTATGATACGCCGTTCACTTGCAGAACGCAAGCTTCTGGAGGGCACATAAGTCTGATAATAGTGAATTTATGTAAAGGGGAAAAAACATTTTTTTCCTACCTAATTTCAAATGTATGAATTTAACAAATAATTAATTAATTAATTTCAAAAGCAAGCTTAACCTTAATAACTGTCAGTAGGACATTATGAGATATTTCCAAAACATACAAATTAGTCACCAATTTGCCAAAATATAAAATAATTATGAATTGACATTGACATTACAACACTGATCGCTTCCATCAACACCAAAGAAAATTTCACGGCTGTTTTTAGGTCTACATCAGCCTATCTGACCGGCATTACAATCATATGGCAGTGACTTACAGGACAGTTTCATGCAATAAACTATAAATCTTTTGTTTTTGTACATTTTTAGAGTTAAAATAACTTCCATGAATTATGGATCAAGGTTGATTGATTTTAATTTTATTTATTTTTTTTTCAATTTTGACATTTGAATCAGTGTTGATATTTTGATGTTGTTTCAACGTCTTATTTTACAACAAAAAATGTGTAAGTATTTTGTTAACCTTTTCGCAACAATTTAGCATTTAACAGTTACGTTTTTTTTCCATGTTGAATCTAGTAAGCTGCTTACCCAGATAGCATCTTAGGCATCATATCGCAATCTTGTTTCACCGTCTTTTACAAATAAAAATTTCAACAGTGATTTATAAGTATTTTGTAATCTTTCTTATACATCCAAAATCCAGAAAGCCTAAAGCACTGGAGAAACACCAGTATGGTACTATATAATACTATAATAATCAGTATGCGTATCCTCAGCCTCATGTTGCTCCAAACCTGTATATACATAACATTTTGCAGAATGTTGGAAACCAAACTGTTTTGGTGACCATTGACTTTCATTGAATGGACAAAAAAACACTGAAACATTTCTTAAAATATATTTTAAAAGAAGAAAGTACGTCATACAGGTTACTACACAACGACTGTAAATTATGACATTTTTGGGTGTCCTATTCTTTTAACTCTTTCCCAGTTTTTTTTTTTTTTTACATTGCCAGTCACCGTCCACTTGAATGTGACAAGTATTATGTTGAAAAGGAACATTTTGAACAAAATGACATTTTTGTCAAAGACTACATCTGGATTTGATTCAGATCGCTTCCATCAACACGCTTAGCTTCACAGTCCTAAACCAATGCAACATTTCATTCAGTAATATTAGGCAGTTTTGATGTATATGCTTTTTAATGCTTGATGATTGCATTGTTTGACCTATGCATCTGCTTACACATGTGATCGCTTGTTTCTGCTTCCTCTTCGTCGGGTTTTGATCGAGACATTCAGTACTCTATCAGAAGATGCTTAATAGTGCCCCCTACCTTATAATGGTGAAAACACAGAAAGCTGGAAAATTCCATTATTGGCGAGGAAAGAGTTAAAAAAAAGAGAGTGTGGTGACCCATAATGCTGCGTCTAGTTAGTACTGAACCTGACAAAAGCTGTCGAGAATTATGACAACAAGCTATGTATAGGCTTGAATGAACAGATGTAGCCATACAAAAATTTTTTTTTTTTAATGGTCAACAAAGCCATTAATGGACTGGAAATAACTCTCAGACAAACAATGAAACTGAGAAAATATCTGCCCATCTTCATTAGAGACTTGCACAAATACATCAACCAGAGCGTAGTGCCATTCTGCAGTTAGGCCAGCTGAATAATTGAAGTGATGTTCCCTCGGCTGTCGCCGCACCATTTAATTCAGTCTCGATGTCAGCTTCGTGTTCATTATTGCCGGCTCAGCTGCTGTCCTGTGGGAAGTAGTCCTCTTGAGGTTTGGGCCCTTGTCATTGGAGCCGATCCCGAGAGCACCATTTTTCTTTTTTCTTTTTTTTTCTTTTTTATTTTGAAATGACCCAAGGCAGCTCGCCCAAACATATTTAAGCATATATTTTGATAGATATTCAATATAATGAACATCAGCGGGGTCCAAAAAGGGTCGGAAATTAACGAGGGCTGAACATAAATGCCCAACAAATTCAAGATAAAGGAGCAAAAAAATGCCTGTGCACAATTAAACAATCAATTAAGGCTGTCGTGATTAAAATGAAATGTGAAAATGAATGAAAAGTTTGCTCACACTGCATTAGATTGCTTTTTATGCATTTTTTTTTGCAGTGTTGAGACTTATGACCATTCAGCTTAGGAATGCAATGGACAAGACGCTTAGATTAGTCGGCACTGAAATCTCCGGAGTTGTTGTTGAGTGTGACCGTGCCGCTCACTGATTGAATTCTTTGCGCCCATGAATTCCCTCATCATAAACAACACAGTGCAGATAAGATGTAAATAAAAGATTCATTTCGTAGCTTCAGTGATTATAACGGGAGTTTTTGCATAACTTGCACTAGACTAACGTCATGGACCGACATGTGAAGCCAGAGCCATAATATATGACGAGCCGTTTTTCCAAAATAACTAAAAAAAAGTTTTTATATGTATTCTATTAATTGACATTAATAATCATTATTACGATATCAAGAGCAATAATCTACAATAACGGTTTTGATCATAATACTGCAATCATATTAGCTCCTGTTTTTAAACGTATAATTTAGATACAATTTTAAACAGTCACTCGTTATTGGCAACAGTTTAAATATTTAGACTGATTGAAGTAATTGGTTAAATTGAAGTATTTGATATTAAAGACAACACAGATAACAATTATTAAGGTGGTGATAAAAAATGCCCTTACGACCGTAAAAAAAAATGCCCCTGGAAATCGATTCCAGGGGGCAAAAATCGGCCCTTAATGGAAAAGTTAATTTCTGAACCTGTTTTGGATCCCACTGACTTTCATTGTATGAGCAAATCCCATTCTTCAGCTGCTTCAGACATACTCAAAAATATCATACTTAAAAGTCATTGAGTTTGTAATGAGAAAATGATGACAATGTTCATTTACGGGTGAGCTGTCCTTTAATACTAGCATACATCTGTCCTCACAGGCAATTCACCTGATGAAAACAAGGGCACCTGCATCACCGTGTCCTTTGGAATAGAGAAACGTGACGGACGCTGGAATGGTCGCGTGATTGGCATGCAAGGCAATGAAGTGACAGTGGGCATAACACCTGACGCCAGCTGCATCATTGGCCGATTCCGCACCTTTGTAGCAATAGTGACTGATTTGGGAAAACAGCGCACTCAGAGGAACCAAGACACTGATTTCTATGTGCTGTTCAATCCTTGGGACCCTGGTGAGTACAAATGTAACACTTGTATAGCGTACCAACTTCACCTATATAGATGGCAACAAACTTTAATATTTTTAATGATGATAATGCATGTATCTCATATTGTTGCCACACAGAGGATCTGGTGTATATGTCCAGAGATACCGACAGACAGGAGTATGTGATGAATGATGTGGGGATCATCTTCAATGGAGAAATCAACAACATATCCTCCCGTGCCTGGAACTTTGGGCAGGTTGGCAGTTTTCTGGAGTTTAATCTTCACAAAGAAAACAAATGTTCTTCCTCTTATGGTACCTGATACCTTCATTTAACATTTTATATGGTTTCCTGTAGTTTGAAAAGGGGGTTCTGGATGCCTGTCTTTTGGTTCTGGATGCTGGGAAAGTACCGCTACTGTACCGTGGAAATGCCATCGAAGTAGTTCGGCAGGGATCAGCCCTGGTATGATTTAATATGTTGTTGTATGAATATCATTAGCATTCTTTTTTTTTATCAACACTTGAACGTGGGCAAGTTTCATAAAAAAAAAAAAGCAAGATTTTGAACAAAATTACATTTTTGTCAAAGACTACTTCCAGATCGGATTCAGATCGTTGATCAAATACGTTGATCGTAGATCGCTTCCAGAGGTGTAAATACCATACCTGAAAACCATACTTGAGTAAAAGTACAGATACCTTACATTGACACTGACTCAATTACAAGTCACCAATTCCAGTAAAAGTCTTAGAGTATCTGATTTTAACAGTACTTAAGTGTTTTACTTATACTGAATGTAGGCTCAACAGATGCACTGGTCCTCAACACCTAGGCTGCGTTCCACTCTACTTTTACACACGCACTCACAAACTTCCCTAAGCACTTCCCCTCGGGGGAATCCCCGCTGCATTTTGAAGTGTGTTCCACCTGGTGAAGTGGACGAGGGAAGTTTATATGGACAGACCCTCCACCCCTCGATTTTGACCGAGGGAGCAAGTCTGCTTTATATGCACACTTCAGGCCGCTCCATAGACCACAATGCAACACGATTGTGACGTCATCGCATATCGCGTTTAATTTATCCCCACCCCAAACATACCTATATACATATAGAATGCTGCACTAATTTGTAAGGGGAAAAATGCAAACAATAAGCCAACTCTATAGCTGATTCTAAGTGATCAAGGGCATAGGACGTTCCAGTTCAGCCCATTCCAAGGGTTCCGCCAGTAGTGGGCACTCGTGCAACGTAATCAATGATGTACATCCGAGTAAACGAGATGGAGGGAATTTTGCGAGTGAAGGGCATTAAAAAAACGGACTGGAACGCAGCCCTAGAGACATGCCAGTGAAAAACAATAAGCAACTGATCTCATATGTGAAACACCTGTGAATCAATTTCCTGCTAATGCACTCACATTCGCATAAAGTAGACTTATTTACAAGCTGGGTGAGTAAGGGCAAAACGCACATGATATAGTACCTTCAATGTCCTGTACACGGCAATACCAGAAGTAAACTGCTGCAGAAAAAGTTAGGTGCCATGTAAAACGTAACGAGTATTTGGATTACCCATAAATGTATTGGTAAATGTTGCTAATATCTTTGATACCCAGTAAAACTACAAAGTAGCCAAAAAGATACTTAAGTACAGTAACTAATTCGATTTACTCTAATACTTTACAACACTGATCGCTTCCATCAACACCAAAGCTCGCACAGTCCTAAACCACATCCAGGGGCAACATTTCATTCGGTAACATAGGCACTTTTGATTTATATGCTGTTTAATGCTTGATGATCACGTTATTTTACATATGCACCTGCTTACATATGCTATCACTTGTTTTTGCTTCTTCTACTTCATTGTGTTTTGATGCAGACATTCAGTACTCTACTATACAGTATATATATAGGCTTTTTGGTGGTATATTCTCAGATTAACTCCCAGGATGATGATGGTGTCCTGGTTGGCAGCTGGAGTGGTGATTACTCCACTGGCACAGCACCCACTGCCTGGACAGGAAGTCCCGAAATCCTGCTCAAATATGCCAAAGATGGTGGCTTGCCTGTGTGCTTTGCACAGTGCTGGGTGTTTGCTGGTGTGCTGAACACTTGTGAGTATGGCGACGCCACATACTTTATTGGTTCTGAAATTCAGGTTATTTAGACTCTTGCTAAAAAGACTGTGGCATAACAATGGCTCTATGATGCTCTCACCCAGTTATGCGCTGTCTCGGGATCCCCGCACGAGTCATCTCCAATTACTGCTCTGCTCACGACAACACGGGCAACTTGAAGACTGACATTATACTGGATGAAGATGGGAGAGTGAACAGAAGCCGAACGAGAGATTCAGTCTGGTGAGACACACAAAGCATACACAGTCTGATAGGTAATGATGGTTACATGTTGTTTAGTGACAATGACACTGTATTTCACAGGAACTACCACAGCTGGAATGAGGTGTTCATGAAGAGGCCTGATCTGCCTGAAAGGTTCTCTGGCTGGCAGGTGATCGATTGCACCCCTCAGGAGACCAGTGACGGTATGATCCTCCTGATCTTCTATATATACCCTGGCCTTTCTCTAAAGTTTACTTGATAAGGTTAGGAGACACTATCAATGAATTATGGAAACGACTGAATTAAGAATTAAAAAAGGTAATTGTGACTCTTTAGCTCGAAATTCTGATTGTCTTCTCAGAATTGCGAGATATAAACTTGCAATTGCGAGTTATAGTCAGAATTGCAGGATATAAAGTCACAATTCTTACTTATTTTTTTTGCAATTGCAAGTTCATATCTCGCAATTCTGACTTTTTTCTCAGAGCTGTGAGATATAAACTTGCAATTGTGAGTTATAAAGTCTGAGGAAAGTTTTATATCTAAAAGAGTTTATATCTCGCAATTGCGTGTTATAAATTCAGAATTGTGAGGAAAGTCAGAACTGGGAGATGTAAACTCACATCTGCGAGAAAAAAGTCAGAACTGTGAGATAAAAAGTCACAATTTCCTTTTGTATTTTTTAATTCAGTGGCAGAAATGGGCTGCCATAATGAATAGAGTAGAAAACTGGGGTCCCATTACTTCTTACATTAGGCAATTACGGCACCATTTCTAATGCTGAGTGTATCCGTCAAGATCGACCATTCAACCCTGTTAAGAAACTTATTGTAAGCAAAATAACTGAATAAATACTGTTCAGTTTTATGTGGGCTAATTCTTCAACCTGTCATATTTGGTCATATTTGTATGTTTTATTTTATTTATTTTTAGAAAATTGAGTATTCATTTTGTATTTATAATTGTATTTATTTTTATGCTAGAAAATAATCACACAAATCATGGTTTTAAAATGAATTTACGTATGTCGCAAAAACAGGGATGAAAAAAATGTGACCAAACAGCAAATATTTATATTTGGCCAAACAATATTTTTCAGACTTAAGATCCTCCTTCAACTGATAATTGAAAAATGAACTAAAATGTGGCTTTCAAGCCCTATTTTCTACCCTGTTCGTGGAAAGTACCAAGAGCTTGAAATAGTATAGACTTTTAAATGCCTACATTTAGATCCTCCATCTGCTTGGTGATTTGAGCAGGGTTGCCAGGTTTTCACAACAAAACCCGCCCAATTGCTACTCAAAACTAGCTCAAAACTAGCCCAATCGCGTTTCGAGGGGCGTCCCCCGATAAAAAATGCGTTCCGGGGGATAAAATACTCATTTTTTGGAGGGGTTCCCCTAAATATCACGTTATTGGGGTCGCCTCAACCCGCGGACAAGAAAAAAAACCCCGTGGCAACAGTGTTAAAGTAGCCCAATTTTCCCGTGGACTTGGCAACACTGGATTTGAGGGATGTCTGAGATTTGGGGTTTTGGCATCTCTGTTCCATTGCCATCTGCTCTGACCTTATGAATTTGAAACACAGTGTAACTTATAAATGTGGATCTTTTATAATGTTGTATGTTGACCCTTATAAAAATCTAGCATAGCGTTAGTTCTGGCAGGTCACGTTAGTCAAGCTCGCATCAGCTGACTCTCAGCTGATCCCCATCAACCTATGGGAATACGACACCTATCTAAGCATTCATATATAAGGTCCCTCAGTATTATCAGCAGTTTTCGCATTGCTCAATAGCTAATTACCCTCCTCCATCCCCAACTCCTCCTCTGTCAGTCGGGATTCAGCCTTCTGATTCTCCTTGAATCAGACTAATTCTAAAATGTGTACATAACATTATTGAACTGTAACGATATCTGCAATACATTTATGTTGGTTCTGTTCTGTTTACCCTGGGGGGTTATTGCTGCTCTCCTTGCTCTCATCCATGCTAGGCTGCATGGATGCGCAGGGAGTTCTTGCCCAGAACGGAACCATACCGCCAATCCAAACTGTATGCTAATTGTCAATCATCTTTGACGATAGTGGTCCTGACAGAACTGTACTGTTATGCTAAAAAAAATGATTTCCCTCTCTCTTTCAGGTCTTTATCGATGTGGCCCAACGTCTGTCAATGCCATCAGAGATGGAGAGCTCAGCTATCCATTTGATGCAAAGTTTGTCTTTGCGGAGGTAAGAAACATGTCAATGCTCTTTGATGTTTACTTACCATCAGTCTTTAGTTTACAAGATCTTAAAATCTCTGCTGCAAATTGCATTTAAAACATGGAAAAACTCTTTCTCCTATCTTCAGCTGAACAGTGATGTGATCTACCACCAGTCGGATAAGTACGGAAACACAAAGGTCATCCATGTGGACACCACGTATGTTGGAAAGCTCCTTATCACCAAAAGGATGAATAGTAATGCTTATGAGGACATCACTTCTGCTTATAAACATCCAGAAGGTAAGCTTCATTTTGTCCAAAAATTGTCACACATTCCCTATCCCCTTCCCTGTCATCCTTCAACCTTCTTCCTGACTCCAGGCAGTGACAAGGATAGGCAGGCCATGCAGATGGCAGAGCGTCGTGGTGTCCCTTCCAGGGATTACTTGCCACTCGCTGAATCAGGTGTGACCATCGAGCTCCAGGCTGACACCATCAAAATTGGCGACAACTTCAAGCTGACGCTGAACATTAAGAACCAGACCAGCCAAACCTGCACCCTCAGTGCCACCATCACTGGCTGTGTGGTGTATTACACGGGCATCACCAGCTCGATCTTTAAGCTTGACAACAAAGCTGCAACTGTGGATCCCTGGAAAAGTGAGTCTGGCTTTACAAGTTTGTTGTAAATTTAGGACACATGCATTTCAGATTGCTTTGCTTAATTTCTGAAAATCATTTCACAGCCTCCAGCATGATGATCGATGTCAAAGCTTTGGAGTACATGCCCTACCTGGTGGAACAGTCCAACCTGCTCTTTGTGGTGTATGGACGCATTGAGGAAACCGGCAAGACCCTTTCGACAATGAGAGTTGTCACCCTCCGTCCTCCTGAACTCACTATTAAGGTATACATCTTCCATAACCAGTCGTAGAGTAATATGTGGGATATATTTGATCTTTTATGATATTAACAGTCATTATAACTCATCTACAGGTGACTGGAATGCCCCAGATCGGAAAGGATTTCATGGTCACCGTGTCGTTCCGAAATCCCTTTAATTTCATCCTGAAAAACATTCAGCTCCGCCTAGAAAGCCCTGGTTTGATAACAACCAAATTGAAAACATACGAGTAAGATGGAATAACCTCTGTCATATTTATTTTTCCATTCCGTATTCACAAAACATCTTAAAGCTAAAAGTAGCTCCTAACTTGCGCATTTAGGAGAAACTCTTAAAAAGAATGGGCGTGTCAGTCCTAACTTTAGGACTCTAAGGCCCGATTTCATAGACAGGGCTTAGCCTAAACCAGGATTAGGCCATAGTTCAATTAGGACATTTAAGTAATTTTTATAAACATTCCTTAGAAAAAAAGCATTACTGGTGTGCATTATAAGACAAAACAAAGGCACTGACATGTTTTAAGATCAGTCAGTGCAAGTTTCTTTCAGTTGAAACTGCTCAGATTTACATTTTAGTCTAGGACTAGGCTTAAGCCTTGTCTGTGAAACCGGGGGTAAGAGTATTTCACAAAGCATTTTAGTGCTAAACCAGCTCCTAAATCTGTGAAAGTTAGGGGTAGTCAAGAAGAGGACTCCTAAGTCACCACACCAAATCACAAACCATGCTAAAATAGCTGTTGCTGGCAATCCGCCACAGAACGTAAACATTTTAGAAACATTTCACGATAATTTCCCTTTAATTTAATCGAATTAATATGTCCTTCTTTTCAAGCTGGGCAAGACGTCGCAGCTGTCCTTGAGTCCAGTTTGATTTTCTTTTATGTTTTACGTTACGTCTTACTATTAAATCAGCCATGATTATTCTATTCTGTTAATTAAAAGGCTGCTTACCCTGTTGAAAAAAAAAAAACAGCATATGATGGTTAGGTACAGTATGTTTTGAAGCATGGCAGATGGTTTAAGCTGGTCCTTAGTTGGTCATGAGCTGGTTTATGCTGGTACTGAGCTGGTCATGTGCTGGTCCTAATCAACTAGCTTCTGCTCAGACCAGCTTAAGCCAACTCATGACCATCTAAGGACCAGCTCAAACCGTGCTTAAAAGCATACCTAACCAGCATATGCTGTTTTTTTCAACAGCTCCCGATCAGTTTGCTTTTAGGTATTAATTTTGAAGTGAGGTGCTGACAATGGTGTGTGTGTATATATAGTATTTTTTTTTATGCATATACAACTCTATCCATTTCCATTTGCAGTCACATTGCGCCTGGTGGTTCACTGCAATATACAGAGACGATCACCCCTCAGTATCCTGGGAAGAAGGTGCTGATAGCGTGCCTGGACTGCGCTACAGTGAGGCAGGTCACCAGTCAGCTGGAAATCTTCGTGCAGTAATGGATAACGGATTGCCACAAGGGAACCAGAGAGAAAAGATGAGAATAGAGGAGAAAGGAGGAATCAGAAGGGTTACCATTACCATTTTGTTGAATTGCTTTGCGTTCTTCACAAATGTTATCGAAATACAAGCTAATGTTATTTTTTTTTTCTTTACAAAACACCCAACCCTTCCAACACTGGATTGTTGAAAATATAGAGTGATTTTTGATTGGTACTGTTCAACCACCATCATGTGGTAAAATGATTGTTACCGAGGAGTACAAGCATTTTAAGCAAAACAATTTTAATTTGTAAACTCATTTAACTGTACAAAATACACACAATCAAACATTAAATACTTATGCAGCACACACGGTCACCCTCAACCTGGAGGTCTGATACGTTCTGATTAGCAAAGTGTGGATGCGAGAAATCATGAGTGTATCATTGACATTGTAAATTGGGAGTGGGAGGAAGAGTGGGAAAAAACGGGAGAACCCCATAATATCGGGAGTGTTGGCAGGTATGCACTTGACACAGAATGTTTTTGTGGGTGTGCAAAATTTTCAATGTTCACAGGAAAATAAGACCTACATAAACCGGAAACAGCAACGTGAGAAGTACATGTAAGTGTACTCATGCACACATAAAAGTCTGAGTGTGCGAGCAACTGAAAGCTATGAAATATAATAAAGGTCTATTAAAATTTAAGAATAAAATGTAAATAATTTTCTAAAATTACACATGAATCACTGTTGTTTTGGTTGGGTACCTTAATTAACATAACTCTATTAATCAGAATATATTGCGTATTTTCTCTGCTGTAATGCCACTGACTGTGTTTCACTAATATAAACTAACAATAAATCTTCAGCATGAAAGCATTTTTGATGATTTTATTTGTTATTAATACTGCAAATCTTCATTAAGACATCAACACCACCTGAAAAAATTAAAATCATCTGGCTTGTAAGGGATTTGGCTCTCATGTCAAAGTGAAATGCCATTTGCAACCCATTTTACTTCTACACAGCAAAATCCCCAGTGTTAATTTAACACTCTGAGTGTGGACTCATATAAACACTAAAGCAGTGTTAAAAGTAACACTGAAGCAGAGTTAAAGTTAATGAGATAATTAGGTGATTAATTAAGTGATGATTGACCATTATTGAAGACACCTGATGTTAACAAACAGAATCACCAAAGACTAAAATCACAATTTCTATGTCACCATTATAGTGGTCAGTGTTTACTTTAGTTTGGAGCTTGACCCTTAAATTGTTAACATTAGGTTTTGTTTGGCTGCGGTAATTGAGTTATAACAGCCTGACAAACCAGAGGAAAGGTGATCATGTGGTGTTGATTATGTTTTAAACTAATCATCATGTAGTGACCTGAATGGCTGAGTTATGTTTTCTTTAATGATTATGTCAACAAGTTGGTAAATATAAGATCTGGCATTTTCAGCATAATCAGACAGATGTTTTTAAAAGTTACTTTGATATGATAAAATAAATAAATGAATCTTTAGTTTAGACACACAGACATCAAGAATCAGTATGATAATCACAACAATGGTGACCATCAAAAAAGCATGTTGTAGCCAATAAAAACTCATCCATGGCTCCCATCATGCATTGCGGCATGAATAAATTATGAGCTGAATTGTTTGTAGCTTCTTTTATTCTTACTATATTCTTTTATTTTTGCTGTTTTTATGTGACTGTTTAGTAGCTTGTTTTGTGACGTTCTGAGTTGATCTGTTTATCTGAATATGCTGTTTGTCACCGTTATTGAGATTCATATGCTGGTTCTTGATGTATGTGTCTGCCTAAAAGTACATTTTCCTTTTTTAATCAGAAGCGCTTGCAAGAAACCCTTACAAAATGCATAGAAAATACAGAATCTTTCACTGTGGAATCACAAGGCTGTTGTAACCAATCGAAGTAATATAACTCAGAGAACAGACTCTAAATGAGTTCAGTGACTTAGGTCAGATAACGATTAATTATCACCAGCCAATGACTTTTGCACTTGGCTTGTCTGTCTGTTATAATTCAATTACAGCAGCCAAACAAAATTTGAAACTCAAAAGTCAAGGGTCAAGAGCCCAACTAAAGCAATCACTGACCACTATAATGGTGACATACAAATTGTGATGTTCGTCTTTGGTGATTCTATTTGTTAACATCAGGTGTCTTCAATATTGGCCGATCATCACTCAATTAATCACGTAATTATCTCATTAACTTTAACTCTGCTTCAGTGTTACTTTTAACACTACTTCAGTGTTTATATGAGTCCACACTCAGAGTGTTAAATTAACACTGGGGATTTTGCTGTGTATAATCTTATGCATTTCCCAGTGAAATAGAAAGAACTCCTGGCCATGGAGTTGCTAGCGCCATCCTCTAATTGAGCTACATGAATGTAGGTTAGACCTACTGTACATATAGACCAGAGGTCTTCATCCCTACTCCTGGAGACCCACTGTCCAGCATAGTTTATTTCAAAGTGTTTCGACACACCTGCCTGTTATGCCGGGTTCTCACTGCATGATTTTCAAAGTTGTCGGATCGCTGCTATTCCCACACTGCACGACTGTTTGGGCTACCATATATCTGCTGTTGTGTTCACACTACACGACACATCGGCAACAGGGGGTCACACATTACACATCTTTTCATTAGTAAGTATCGCCGACAGCTCTGCCTTGTCTATGTTTCACAAACAAACATGAGAACTGATACGGGGAATAACACGAGAATGGATTTATTCCAGTCAAAAATGGTAGCCTGCAAAAAGCTTGCAATCCAAGTTGTCTGTACACTGACTTGCAGTGAAAATTTTTTTAAAGAAGAATATGAAGGAGAGATGGTTGCTTGCAGAAGCCATGCATGCTGATGTTTTGTTGAAGATCTATGACTCCTCCCCCTTGCCCTGTATCGTGCTCTCTCAATGGCTGTAGGTTGCCGCCGTTGTCATTTTCAGCCAAAACACATTTCAACTGTGAATTGCCGATATTTAGCATGCCAAATATGTCATGGGCATCAGCGAAGCGTCGGCGCTTCTCTCAGATCGCGTCTTTGATAACACACACTAAGTGATTGTCACTCACGTGAACGATTGCCTCTGATTTGTCGGTGAGTGAAAATCGGGGCTAAAATCGTGCAGTGTGAACCCGGCAAGCGATCCTGAAGTCCTTTATTAATTTGGTTCAAGTGTGTTTGATTAGGGTTGGAGCTAAACTCTATAGTGCCAGGTTGGAGGGGATTACACGATGATTTAATAATCACCCTAAAAGATTTTTGTTGGAATCGCATGTAACGTCAATTTTATTTTGACAGAACAGCTTTAACGAACCACATTTTGTGGTGCCTAAAGTTTGCTTTAAAGGGTTAGTTCACCCAAAAATGAAAATTCTGTCATTAATTACTCACCCTCATGTAGTTCCAAACCCGTAAGACCTCATCTTCGGAACACAAATTAAGATATTTTTGATGCATTCTGACAGCTCTCTGACCCTGTGTGGTGCGGCTGACACAGAACAACATACGCTGTTTGCGTTCAGTGGATATTCTCCAAAATGGCGCTAGGGAGATGAATTGTTGAAAAGATGAACGGAGGTCTTACGGGTGGGTTTGGAACGACATGAGGGTGAGTAATTAATGACAGAATTTTCATTTTTGGGTGAACTATCCCTTTAAAGACAATCTTGAACTTTCAAATACTTCTCCTTTAACATGACTATGGGCCTGCTTTCGGGAAAGGCAAAGGGATTTTGGGAGGGAAACGACTGAAAACACACCTATTCACCGTTTGCTATAGTTGCAAGGTGGTCTCTTCTAAAAGTGGGCAGTCCTTTGAACATTTGTTTGTTTAACTCAGGGGTGTTCATTAAAAAATCATTAAAAAAAATGGTTTAATCTTTTAATCACTGAGAATAACAATTATATTGTTTGTTTGATGATTATATAATAAGAAACATCACATATGTATTTTTATTATAGAAATACATTATATAAAATGCAGATCCACAATGTGTGAGATGACAATAAAAAATAATAAATATTGTGACGAGCGTCCCGAAGCTTCATCACCGTCGCCCTGGAAACAAGCGAGGAGCACCTGGCCATCATCATCACAGGCTGATCGGTCAGAGCTGCACCTCATCAGGCGGCGGCTACATAAGCCACGCAAGCCCTGCCATCTAGGAGATTCCTCCATGAGACTGAGCACTAACTCGCCGTCTCATTTTTCCCACAGAAAGCAGCGTGTGACCGACCAGCCCCACAGGAGCACTGCACGGACCCTCTGCACTGGAAAGACGGAAGAGAGCACTCATGGCACCGGAGCACCTACCTGGACCTTTCTCCCTCTCACCCATCACCCCAATAAATCCACCCTCCGGGGTATTGATTGAGATTACTTGTCGTGTGATTCTTCACCCCGTTACACTGGTGGAGAATGCGAAGCAGTTGAGGACCACGGTCTACCATCCCCAGACCGACGGACTGGTCGAACGCTTCAATCAAACGCTCAAGCAGATGTTGAGACGGGTGGTCGCGGAGGATAAACGCGACTGGGACCTGATGCTCCCCTATGTCCTTTTCGGGATCCGTGAAGTCCCGCAGGCCTCGACTGGCTTCACCCCCTTCGAGCTCCTCTTTGGCCGGCAACCCCGCGGCCTCCTGGATGTGGCGAAGGAAGCCTGGGAGCAACAGCCGGCAGCCCATCGCTCTGTCATCGAGCATGTAAAACAGATGAGGGAAAGGATCGACTGGGTCATGCCATTAGTCCGGGAACACCTGACGAAGGCGCAGCAGGCCCAACAGCGCCACTATAACAGCAGCCCAACCATGGGAGTTCCAGCCTGGAGACCGAGTCATGGTCCTAATCCCCAACGCGGCCTGCAAATTCCTGGCCACCTGGCAGGGTCCCTATACGGTGCTGGAGAAGATTGGGCCGGTGACGTACCGGGTGCGTCAGCCAGGAAGGAGGAGAGCCGAGCAGCTCTACCACATTAACCTC
>NW_015538060.1:907449-914393 GCF_001515605.1 Sinocyclocheilus anshuiensis
TGCGGCACGACATCCGGACGCCGCCAGGGGTCGTCGTCAGGCAACGGCCCTACCGCGTCCCTGAGGCTCGTCGGCAAGCTATTGAGGAGGAAATTCAACAGATGCTGAAGTTGGGGGTGATAGAACCATCACGCAGCCCATGGGCCAGCCCCATCGTGATGGACCCGAAACCGGACGGCACCCTCCGTTTCTGCAACGACTTCCATCGCCTCAACGAGGTATCCGAGTTCGACGGATACCCCATGCCTCGGGTGGATGAACTGTTGGACCGGCTGGGAAGGGCTATCGATAACTATTATATATGACAATAAATATAACATAATAGAATAATATAATATTACCTTATATATTACTTATAATAGTGCTTTATAATTAACATATCATACAACTATATATATATATATATATATATTAGTATATTTGATAACTATATTGTAATCATATATAATATAATAGATTAATATAATAACTTAATAATTAGTTGCTATGGCTACTTACATACCCTGAGAGTAACCTCCGTTTTTGAAACCGAAAGCTGAGTTTATCCGCTTACCCTTAAACATACCCGGGTATGTCACATAACCTGCTTTCTGGAATACACCCCTGGTTTAACTAGGCCATATAATAGTCCAGGGGTGTCAAACTCAATTCCTGGAGGGCCAGAGTCCTGCAGAGTTTAGATTCAACCCAAATTAAAGAGCCGTGTGAGACACTTTTTTTTATGGAAGGGTGCATTTTATTTCAGGTCTTTTGAACCGAAGTACTGCAACACCCACTGAGTACAACGATAGAGCTTGAAAGATCAAAGACAATTTTTAATATAACTCCGACTGGATTCGTCTGAAAGAAGAAAGTCATATACACCTAGGCAGTGTTGGGGAAAGTTACTTTTAAAAGTAATGCATTACAATATTGCACGTAACTCGCGTTACTTGTAATGTGTTACCCCCAACACTGCACCTAGGATGCATCGGGGGTGAGTAATGTACAGCCTAATTTTCATTTTTGGATGAACCTAACCCTTTAAGTTATCCACTCGCTTATCCTCAAACATACCCGGGTATGTCACATAACCTGCTTTTTGGAATACCCCCCTGTTCCAACTTATCAAGTCCTTCGGGCTTATTTGAAAACCACATGGTAGACTATATGGCCATTTCTCAAACGGAAGGCTGCATCCTCCGGAGGTCACATTTGCAGGCTGCATACGTCATCAAGCCTGGTTTATTTCAGTTAACCGAGCATTACATTCATGAGTCATAACCATATTACAACAATTTATGCTTAACTAAGAATAATGGTCAAATGTATAACTGTTAATATTCTAAAATAAGATCTTCTTTATGACGTATGCAGCCTACAAATGCGACCTCCGGAGGATGCAGCCTTCCATTTGAGAAACGGCCTAAAGCCTCGTACACACCGGGACGATTATCGCCTCCGGAGGATGCAGCCTTCTGTTTGAGAAACGGCCTGTGTTCGGAGCAGGGGTTGGAACAAAACTCTACAAAGCTCCGGCCCTCCAGGAATTGAGTTTGACACCCCTGTAAGAGTTATTTTAAAGGTCAAGATATTTTATTAAATATTATGAAGACAAGCAATTTTTAACAAGTAATCATACCATACAAAAACAGCTAAGAGTCCATTTTAATCTAGCTGAGTTTAATCTGTAAGAAAACAGTGAGCTTCGTTTCATGAACCTAATAAAGCACAGAATTGTTTCACTGTTTTTCACTTCATTCTGGTCATTCAAATAATTCCACATTGAATCCCCTATTTTCAAGAAAGAAAGGAAAGCTCTGCAAATCTCATTTGCTTCACTCCCTCCATATGAATGAAAAACGGTTTTTATACAGCCTCCACTGCATCAGTGCTGCTGGAATACCCCCTTCTCTCTCTTGCTGTCTCCACTGCTTTCCCCAAGCCCTCCCCTCGCCCACCTGAATGAGTCACCACGGAAAACCTCTCAAGCTACGGAGTAATTGCGGGGTAGGACGGGGACACACACATTAAACAGGGATTCCCTGTGCTGTCGAAGTGACAGTTCATTTAACTCTCTGCTCACTCAGGCGTTTTCGACATTCCTCCGAGACTGGCTTTCAAATATTATTGGTATCTATCAGCCAAAATACTTGCTTTTCTGATCAAAGAGATCACATAATCTAGATATAGTATACATCTTGTTGCACGGCTCCGCCACAAGATGGAGACAAAACATGAATAAAAACCTGCTATAGTTTAGACTCCTATAGCATTCTCTATAAATTAAATCCATGCTATTGCATCCCTCCCTCCCTGCATTGCAACAGCACGCAGGCTTTAGTTTTTTTCAGTTATGCAACTGCTCATTTTTCTTGTAAGGTTTAACGCACGAATTTGCACAAAGTATGCTCATCTACAGACATTCATTTACGTGACATATAGGCTACATTTAGTTTGAAGCTTTGCGTGATGACAAATATAATCTGCCATTAATTTGATGTAATATTGAGTAGTAAAAGTCATCCATACGTCAATGACCAAAAAATAAATAAATAAATAAAAAATTGTGAAGAGTCCTCAGGGCATCAGTCCCCTGGGCTCTGTATAGTCTGGACTCTAAATGAACTGTCAGGGGACCTAATTACTCAGCAGCGAGGAGCACACGGTATACTCAGTGGTCGGATTCTCCTTCAGCTAAAATGCCCTAGGTAACTTTTTAGTATTCTCCTCCTGAAGTCAGTGTCTCAGAAAAAAAATGGTGTGCATCAGTACTCAGTACTCATTGGTTGGCTACAAATTCCGCTGACGTCAGCAGGGTAAGAACATTTTTTTCCGTGATACTGACATCACCTTTCTCTCAGTTGTAACGTAACTCATATCAACCCATATAAAATCATTGTTAATCTTTCATAGGGCCTAATTCATAATTTTCAGTAGCACAGATTGCAACTTGTTATTACTCGCTATGTAAAAATATGGCAACACTGACACTTGTAATGTGTGTAAAGACATTTTAATTTTAAAAGCTTTTTTTATTATTTGTTAGAGCATCTTTATCACATTCTCTATAGAAAAAGATTAACGTTTAACATTATGCTCACTTCCTTGACCCCACATTTTATCAAAATAACAGTTGGTGTCTTTAGCCTAAAGGTGTTAAAAGATCTTCATGAGCCAATATATAATTTTCACGATTCACATCCTTTCCGAAATCATCAACATAGGCCTACTACAGTCTGCTTCGTGTACCTCAAATCACCTCAGACAGACCTTGATAACCTTGCTGGAGTCATAAACAGACCATCGGTAACGATCAGTTCTGCAGTAATAAGACTCAAAATAAAATATGGGCACTTCATTAATCAAACTGTGTTATAGAACCAACTAAATCTGCAAGGTGCAGGGTCACATTTCCATAAATTATCATACAAATCCATAATTTAGGTCTACTTCATGTAGCTTATACACAATAAATCACAGTCATCTCATTAACCAACCTCTGGCAACCTTAACTACCAACCACATGCATCCTCAGTCTAGCAAAATTCCCGCAAGTTTCAGTCTTAGCATCCTGGAGCAATGAAGTCTGCACGTGTATCCATATATGGGTCACGGGTCCACGTGTAAGTTTCATTGCGTGAGGGTGGATAGGTGAGACCGCCGGAGAGCAGATATATGCGGACATCTCCGCAATCCCTGAAATGCCAGTACAGTGCGAGAGGGGGGAGAAGGGGGCCAGCCGGGTCTAGCAAATGATAAAATAGAGAAGTGGGGAGTCCGACGGTGAATTTTACGTCAGGCTTGAGATGTGGGCGTGAAGAAGGGAGAGAAAAAAACACGAGGCATTACCGCCTTCTCTTAACAGGGTGCACCATTCCACTTCCCTGCGCCACGCCGACAACGGGAAAAATCACAAAGAGTTTCTGAATAGCTGCGTGAACTAAACAGCGATGTTCAACGCTCAGATTTGGCAGTCTTTTCCCCTCACAACTATCTAAAATTGGCATATACTCCAATGGTTTTACTGGACGTAGGATGGGATTAACTTTGTCTGGCAGATATATTTCATTGTTTCTTGCTGTAGAAGGGGGCCAGCCCGGTCTAGCAAATGATAAAATAGAGAAGTGGGGAGTCCGACGGTGAATTTTACGTCAGGCTTGAGATGTGGGCGTGAAGAAGGGAGAGAAAAAAACACGAGGCATTACCGCCTTCTCTTAACAGGGTGCACCATTCCACTTCCCTGCGCCACGCCGACAACGGGAAAAATCACAAAGAGTTTCTGAATAGCTGCGTGAACTAAACAGCGATGTTCAACGCTCAGATTTGGCAGTCTTTTCCCCTCACAACTATCTAAAATTGGCATATACTCCAATGGTTTTACTGGACGTAGGATGGGATTAACTTTGTCTGGAAGATATATTTCATTGTTTCTTGCTGTTCAAATAGGTAAGTCGATTATTTGTGTCATATATTTGGGGATGGGCTAACTTTTCCTTTTTAATCTTGTTTCAGTCTTGTATAGATACATATAAATTAACATTTAAGGCTATTTGAAGCCCGTAAAGGTATAGTTTTGTTATATATATATATATATATATATATATATATATTTGTAGAGTGTATGTTTGTGGATATTTTAATTGCAATGTTACTGTCGATTTAAAGGCTTGCAACTATTAGATCTGGGCATTGACTAAGAAAATCAACAGTAATCTTCTCTAAAGTAATACAATCAAGTAAAAGAATATTGCATTGCATCTCCATTCAATGCTGGAGAATGTCTAAAGCCCAGTAAATCTTATTGGAGCAAGTTGGTGAAAGTGTGGGACCGCCCGATCCTCTCCGTAATAAATTATTCAAACTAATATTGAAAAATAATACGAAACGGGAAATATCCATTAAAATGATTGCATTAACAGATTTTGCTTGCAAAGAGTAGGTTTTATAGCCTACATGAATCATCAGTTTTATATGGTCCCATGTGTCCCTTTATAAATAACGCAATTACCACAAAATATAATTTACTTATAATTCAGAGAAAAAATGGTGGGCAGTTGTTGTTTTAGAATATACAGAAGATACCAGGTCTTGTTCCTGTAATATTGTGAGTTTTTAAATGGCTTTTTGTTGTTGTTAGTGCTGTTGCATGGCTCTGCAATGAAAATCGCATCTTGTGCACTAGGATGAAACCAGCAACGCTAGCGATGAATTGTGGTTGTTCGTGAAAAAGCTGGTGCCGTTACCTTGTTGAACTACATTAATTTGCCATAAACCCCCTCCTGACTTCATTGAACAGATTATGTGGTGCCAGGTTGACACCGGTACCGCTGTCAGGGTCTAGTAAAGTGGTCGTGACCACTAGTACAGTAGGATAGGTGAGTCTATATTAGATGCTCAGTTGTTTCTAAATATAGATCATCGTTCCTACAACGAAAAACGATTAAAAAAAAATTCACCGTTTGTTCGCAGTGTTGTCTTTTGTGATTGTTAATTCCAGTAAAGAAAATAAAGGCAGAGAGGACTGAAATGTATTTTAAATATGAAAGCATACATCCCATTAATGCACGGCTTTCCGAAGCAAGCTGTATGAGCATCTTTGTATTTCGCATCCTCATATCCGCCATGTTGAGGTCTGAATATTTCAATTATTTTAGTAAAAATACACGAAAGAGGTTATGGAGAGTATAATACAAGGTATCGCCTTTACGCATTTATTTTCACTCGGTGTGATCTGTTGGAGGAATATGGTTGTAATGGTCATCATAAAGGGCGATCTGTCCATGAAATCACAATTATAGCGAGATAATTCGTTATGTACGCCGTCAGCGGTGCGGCATTACTCAGTAACACCTTTAATCATCTGTGTCAGGAATCTATGCAATAATTTAATAATTTTAAGTGTATTTTGTGTCATTGCTGGATGCGATTTTTATTTATTTATTCTGTGGGCGATAAAGAATGCACTAAATGACTGTGCTCCATAGCCTTTATAAAAGATACATAACAACAGTCATGACTGAATCTATATTTTCTTTTTCGTTTTTTTATTCAGCTTATAATGTTTGCAGAATAGAATACAGGAATGCATATAACGAATATAAAATAATGTAGGCTCCTATAACATGTAATGCATGTTATATAAAGTAGGAAAGCTACACATGTACTGCATAAAATACAACATAGGGAGATATAGGCTAGCATGCACTGCATAATGTATCATATAGCATGAAATGCATATAATATCATGTAGGGCTAGATTAGGCTAATGCAGTGTATCGACGCATGGTATGTACTGCATATAATAATACATGCAAAGCATTTGATATAATGTAAGGACAATATAATGTGGTGTGTAACAGGGTGTATGCGTTTTGCCCATGTGGTTAATGGGTAGAGGCCCGGCCTGATTTGAACAGTGAAACAACTTAATCAATTGACGAGATCTCGCTGTTTAAGGAACCTGCAGAAGCGACTGGCGTTTAAGGTTCGTTAAGCAAAGGGATCTGGTCAATTGATCATGTTGCGAGTGACCTCCCAGTCCATCACCGAGTCCCAAATGAAGAGGGAAGGAAAAGCATGTGTCCAAATCTTCTAATTTTCCCAAATAGATCTGTCATCGAAAAGAGACTCTTTTCTAGATGTGTATAGGGGGCATCGTTTGTCCACACGCCACCCTCATGCTCAACACACATTATTGTGTGGAAGTATTTTATGCCTTATTTATTAGAACCAGAATAATTCAATAAGACGAGCGAAGAACAGAAAGTGTAACAGCTAGCTAATAGAATAATAAAAAATTTTTTTGATTTATGCTAATTTCTCGTTTTCCAGCCTATCTGCTGCAGGCGGTTCGAGCGGCTGGGAAATGTGAAACCGTGTTCAAAGGTTTCTCCAACTGCCTGCTTCAACTGGGAGATAACATGGCCAACTATCCACAGGAGCTGGACGAGAAGGAAAACCTT
>NW_015538061.1:0-185 GCF_001515605.1 Sinocyclocheilus anshuiensis
TTAATTGACACAACCAATAAAAACTTTTTTTTTAACCAAAAAAAAACAGAATCACCTGTGGGGCGGAGTTTGCACTGAAGTGGATTGGGGGGAAAAATTGCGCATTCGTGTCATGTGCCTGTCTGTCAATGGGAGGAAGCCACGCCCTATTTTGGAGCTCCCACCCCGTTTTGGAGTTCCCGCCC
>NW_015538061.1:349-513 GCF_001515605.1 Sinocyclocheilus anshuiensis
TGTGGCTGCACAGGTTATCGAAAAAAATTAGCAATTATGATTACAGCTGTTCCTATTAAAAAGTGTATATATAAATACACTGAGTGGAGATAAGAGATAAACTTAATATAGGTTATACGTTTTACATTTACATTTACATTGTCATTTTGCAGACGCTTTTATCC
>NW_015538062.1:0-10999 GCF_001515605.1 Sinocyclocheilus anshuiensis
TATATGTGTATATGTGTATATATGTGTATATGTGTATATATGTTTATATATGTGTATATGTGTATATGTGTGTATATGTATGTGTATGTGTGTATATGTATGTATATGTATATATATGTGTATGTATATGTATATATATGTGTATATATATATGTATATGTATATATATATTTGTAGACATGTTTTACCAGCACTGTCGTGTATACATTATAAATATGAATACATATGCACAGGTATTTTTTTTTTATTCATCAGTCCAGTGGTGGTCTTCTCTTTGCGCCACAAAAGTGCTGTGCATTAAAGCAGGATGAGAGTGCCCTTGCTTAGCAGGTATAGGTAGAGAAAGAGGATGAAGATGGCATGTGTTCCACCACCTGGAGGAATCTTCCGAGACTACCCTACAGGGCACGTAAGCTTACCTCATCTTTGACGCAAGGGTTTATTTACACTGCTGCTTGTCAAGCCACCTTTGCCATGCACGCAATGTCCATCCTACAGGTATATAAGGACAGAGCAGTGTAAAAACTGCACAAGGGTAGTTTTGACCCAGGAACTACGTTCAGCAACTGACTATGCCTTCCGGGCTACAAAAGTCATGGTGCAGGCCCTGGGTCATGTGATCTCCACCTGTGGCTTAACCTTGCCAAGATGTGGGATGCTGAGAAAGTGCACTTTCTTGATGCCCCCATCAAGGTGGCCTTTTCGGTGACACTGTTAAGGACTTAGCTCAGTAGTTCTCAGCAGTAAATAAGCAGATGGAGGTCATTAAGCACAAAGGCTTAATGCAAAGGTTGCACCGGCTCCACCATCTGGGCCGGCAGTCCAACCCTCACTGAGGTATTTTCATAAGGTGGCACCCGCTGCTCATCTGCAGGCTACTAAGTACCCTTGAAAGGCTTCAAAACAGTCCTGAGACAGGCGACCCAGGGAATGAGGATTAGGGATGGGCCTCACTCCCGGTGGAGGGACAGGGGATGAATGTTGTTTTTTTTGTTTTTTGTTTTTTGGGTCTGGACTCTGTAAGGCCAATAGCCCTTCTATGGGCAACAAAAGCAGCTTCCTCTTTCCCTGGATCAATTTCAAACATCTGATGTCAATGGTCCTCTTCGTTTGATGATCATGCATTAAACACTTACAGCAGAACCTCAGTGGCTGAAAACGCTTCACCTTCCCTTGTTCTGCTGCGTCAGGCCTACAAGCTGCAAAGAAGCACATTTGATGGATGGCCTCTGATACAGAGCTTGGGAATTTCCAACCTGTCACGACGGCTCATCAGAACTGTCGGGCTCGTCTATGCAATCCAGTTCTTCAGGCACCCACTCAGGTACAGTGGTGTTCTTTTCATTTCAGTTTGAGGCAAGAATGCTGCTGTCCTTTGGGTGGAAAGATCACAGATTTCCTAACAAATGACGTGATAGAGCCTGTCTCTCTATCCAAGATGAATAAAGGGTTCTACAGCCCTTACTTCATCGTACCCAAGAATGGGCAATGGGATAAGAAGGGTTCTCCGAATCTTAGACCAGCAAGTACTGAATCAGGCCTTGTACAAGCTGATGATGACTGGTTTGCGACGACAGACCTGAAGGACGTTGTAAGATTATTGATGCCATTTGGCTGGATCTGAAGAAGGTCACAGTCTGAAAAAACAAGGAACTCTCACGAGAATCAACACCTGAACTCTGTCTCGCAAGCCTAAAGCAACACACCCAACTGAGAGAAACAAAAGCTCCACACCTTCACTCTTCCCCTCTCTCCCCTCATTTCCATCTGAACACAGGACACTGCAGAGATCACCAAAACCACCTTTCTTAATCAAAGTTTATTACAATGCAACAATTCATGTTTGATGTCGTTTGAAAGGTCTCTGTGTGTCTGGTAAAGGGGTCTCATTCTCTTAACAATAGAACAGGTAGCCATAAATATTGAAAGCAGACTACTCCCAGGTCTTTCACACAAATTACCTTCTGTATGTAAATGAGGTACAGCCTCCCACAGAAATCAAGATAATTCACTTGAAACCCCCTAAAGTGATATGCTAAAACGCTGCAATAAACAGACAATACCATTTGGTATCTACGGGGTTCTTCTGGATATTTAAGAGAGAGTGACAAAGAGCTCAGGGAATCTGTAGGCAGATCTCCCGCACATCTGTTGTGCGTAGTCCTCATTATCAGGTAACATTTATACATTCTCTCATTTCGGTATTACTGACTGTTTTATATGATTGATTAATGGTTTTATATTGTTTGATTGGACTTTGAATTATTATGTTGATTACCTGATTAATAAATTATGTTTGAATTCATTCTGATTACTCTGAAGTTATTTTCTCAAGTAGATTAAGTGAAGGCTTATGTTTCAGCAAAGCTGCGTCCAGGGTTAAGTACATACTAAATCTCAGGTTAGATGGAGCATGGGCACATCAGGTGAGGTTATGGGTTTCTGACTAACCGCTTGACCTTAGTTTAAGTTGTACTCAGTTACGTTAACCATGTATATGATTTCAGCTTTAATTAAGTTGTACGTAGTTATACTAACTATCGGGGGCGAGACTAAGTGTCTAGCAGACCCGCTGATTAATATCTGGAGTGTTAATTAAGTTGTACGTGGTTATACTAACTATCGGGGGCTAGACAGAGGGTCTAGCAGAACCGCTGATTAATGTTTGAGCATTACATGGGTAACTGTAGGGGGCTAAACAGACCTACTATTTAAAGCATATTAAATAGTATTAGCCACAAACCACTGGTCATAGCCGCTGGTTATTGTCTCAACTTTAATTAAGTTGTACGTAGTTATATTAACTATCGGGGGCTAGACAAAGGGTTCTAGCAGAACCGCTGATTATTGTTTTGAGCTTTAACTACTGGTCATAACCGCTGGTTATTGTCTCAACTTTAATTAAGTTGTACGTAGTTATATTAACTATCGGGGGCTAGACAAAGGGTTCTAGCAGAACCGCTGATTATTGTTTTGAGCTTTAACCAAGTTGTACATGGGTAACTGTAGGGGGCTAAACAGATAGTATTAGTCATAAACCTCTGGCTAAGGATCAGACTGGCGAGTTTGTGATCGTGGGGCCCACGCAGAGCGGCTGCCATGAGGCACCCTGAGCGACATAGATTCCTAATGAACGAGTAAAAATAAAGTAAAGAGTAAAACAGAATGATCAAACATTCACCTAAATTTAATGAGTAACAAAGAACTCTTCTAACCCTTTTCATTTTTGGAGTCAGATGAATAAAAGAGGTAAAACATAAGAAAATGTATTTAATTTAATATTGTTGTGCTGCATAAAAAGGAAAGACAGCAACACGCAAGAATCCTTCTACCGGATCACTGGCTACCGTTGTTGGACCAGTGGGCGGACCTTACAACGTCTACTTCATTGTCTCAATTCTTCCATGGCAAAGGCTGTTCCTATGGTTTGCCTTCAAGGGACAGGCATACCAGTACAAGGTTCTCCCTCTCGTGTTGTCCCTGTCTCCTCGCATCTTTTCAAAAGTCGCAGAGGCTGCCATTGCATGCCATTGTTAAGGGAAGTGTGCACTTGCATCGTTAACTGTCTATCGTCAACTGACTGAAGTCACTGTGAGCCACTCACATCCCAGGCAACCCCAAAGCAGACTTGCTCTCATGACAGGTTACACTCTCCGGAGAGAGGAGACTCTATTTCCAAGTGGTCCAGCTGATTCAGAGTTGATTCAGCTAGGCACAGACAGATTTATTATCCTCCCATTGTTCTCTGTGCCACTTGATTGGCTCTATGACTCTTTCTCTCCTCTCCACCTGTAGCTGGTGTGTGGTGAGCGCACTGGCGCCGTTGTCCTGTGGCTGCCATCGCATCATCCAAGTGGATGCTGCACACTGGTGGTGGTTGAGGAGAGACCCCTCCCCCCCACATGATTGTAAAGCACTTTGGGTGTACAACAATACACAATAAAGCGCTATATAAATGCATCATCATCATCATCATCACCTCTGTGATATTTGCTGACCAATGCCAACCTCGGCATGGATACACTAGCACACAACTTGCCCCAGGGTCTGCGCAAGTATTAATTTCCCTCAGTGAGCTTTTTTAGACAGACACTATGCAAGATCAGAGAGGAAGTAGTACAAGACCTGTTGGTGAAAACCCCTAAGGAAGGACCTTCTTCCTCAGGAGCAGGGCACAATTTGGCACCCACACCCAGATCTCTATAACCTCTACATTGACCAGATGTAGAGGAGGAGGGGTTCAGGGGACTACCCCCAGTGGTGGTAGATACATATAGAATAGATAGAAATAGATAGTCAAATACCCCTCGTCTAGGTAGCTATATGCTTTTATATGGTGCCTTTTTACTGCATGGTTTTCTTCTTGAGGTGAAGACCCATGGAGATGTGGCATTGTGTCAGGGCTTTTCTTCCTTCAGGAGGGTCTGAAGAAGTGGTTGTACATTTCCACCCTTAAAGTGAACGTGTCTGCGATAGCGGCAAACCATGACACCGTGGACGGCATTAGGTTCCTTAGAGGTGCACAAAGACTAAATCCTCTAAGACCTAAATCCCTGTCTCTGTTGTGTCCAATATGTGCTCTGCTCATATACTTGGACCGCACACTAGGAGATGTAAGTAGGTCTTGTCTGCTTTGGAGGACAGCGGAAGGGGAAGGCTATCTCTAAACAGAGAACGGCCCAATAGATTGTGGATGCTATTCTGTCAAGCCCAAGGGGTACCATGTCGCCTGATAGTGAGGGCTCACTTCATCAGGGGCATCGAAGACCCTTCAGTCTTAATGAATGCTTCCTCACTGACAGACGTTTTTAGAGCTGTAGGCTGGGCTACACCCAACACTTTCACTAGATTCCATAATCTCTGAATACAGCTGGTTTCATCCGGAGATTTGGGTTATAGCAGGTCATTTTTGGCAACTGGCCAGGTGTAAAGCTTGCACCTAACGCCTTTCCCCTCTCTGAGGCAATAATGTGTGCTCTTTGTCCAGGTACGTTCTCAATATTGGTGAACCCTAGGACACCCTTGATAGCTCAGAAAGCACTCAAGTGGTAGTCGAGTTCAGCAGAAGAATTCGATACCAGACCCATTACTTGTATTACGTCCCTTTTCAGATGAGCACTTTTATTTGGGTTACGTACTTCATATGTGCTGATTCCCTATTGGTAGGCACATATGACAAATTTTCCACTGGTAGGTTTCCCATCGATGAACCTGTATCTTCCCCTGGACAGAGGCTCACTCTGTCTTCAGCCAGTATTTTGCACTAGGTAAGTCTATAAGTATGTTTTTCCCCATATTAATTACCCCTCCAGGTAGTATGTGATTTTCATAGTGTTCCTTTTCTCTGTAGAGAAAGGGAGCGCTTCCCCAACATAAACAAGCAGGACTGCTTAGCTGTAAATAATAATAATAATAATAAATAAACATAATAAAAAACAGAAAAGATCAAGAAAAGATAAAGCACCTATTCCCATCGAGGACAACTTACTTACTTACTTGGGGCGTTGGGATGGATGTAACAGTTGGCGTTCTCTAGTAACCAACAACCGTACACAACACAGCACAGGATAACCCTAATTATCACTTATCTGTTAAAAGGGAGTCAGACAACCAAATAAAGTGTCAAATTGCTGAACATTTTATTATATATACAAAGTTCGGATCAGGCTCACCGGCAATGGATTGTCTATGAGCGGTCCATTCAACAGCAGTATCTGTCCTCACCGGCATGTATAATACTCCACATGCATAATACTCCACAGTGAGATGGCTCGTTAAGAATCCACAAAGCCAGGAAGGATAGTACTCTGTGCATCGGGCACGACTCACGGGAGCACAGGGTTTGTGGTAAAAATCTCACGAGCGCGAGAACATGGACCACACATGGGGTAATACAAGACAGAAAGTAGACCATAACATATAATATGTAGGCAAATAATCAATGATTACTCACACCAACATATACACATGCTTACTAATATGTGGTTAATATAAATGGTGAGTTCTTCATTGATTACCAATGTAATTAACACAATTATTATTGTTTAAATAGCTCATAGTTGTCAGGAATTAGTCCAAGAAAGACAAAGATGATGATAAAAATCAAACAAGGCTTCCATAATTCAAAATATAGCTAATCTGTGAGACAGTTGTGTTAAAAAAACAAACATTTTTGGCTTCACCTTTAAAACCAAACAAAAATATTGTTTCCCAATTCACATCAACAGTTGTTTCTTCAACCCCCAAATTTTTCACCATTTCTTTCAATTTTTTAATAAAACATTTCAACCTCACACATTTAAAAAATAAATGTAATATTCCTTCTTCTTCTCTATTACATACTTTGCACGTTGCATCTTGTGCTATACCAATCTTACACAGTCTCATTTCACTCAGCAAACAATTATGTCTTAACAAGTAATCAAAATTCTCTAAAATAGGACTTTTCCACCATGATCTTCAATTTTGCCATATTTGTTTTTTGTTTCCATATTGGGATATAATCTCTGCCAATAGTCTTCTGCTCTTGGTTTAATGAAAACATCTTTACATAAACAATAATAAAAACACCTTAACTTTAGATCATTAAAAGCATGTTGTTTGTTATTTATTTTAACACTAACCACCATTCTTTCATTTATTATATTTTCTGTATTCCCTTCTAAAATTTTTATCCATTCTTTTGGTATTATCTCTTTTAACTTTTCATATTGATCTTCTAGAACTACTTTACGTTCTTCTTCATAATTTTCTTCAATTGCATCACTTTTCACTTGTATCGGTAAAAAAAAACAGGTATAACTTCATACATAATATCTTTAATTTGTCTTATCCCTGCATTATACCATTTTTTATAAAAAAAGTTGTTTGTTCTCCCCTTTTAAGTAACTTGTTTAAAAACAGTGGTTGTCTTAAAATGTCATCTTTATTCAATGATGTGCAAACAACATACTTGCTATAATCCCCCCATGCTTTTAAGACTTCTTTATAGTATTCTGGAATTCTATTCATCATATTTTCCTTTAGTTTCATCCATAAAATAGCATCTATTTTACCACACTGGTTTAAATAAAAAGTCATTACATCTTTCCAACCATATTTTTCATCCTTCCAATATTTTTTAATTATTTTCATATTCGTATGCTTTTCATTCTTATTAATGGGTCTAATAGTCCCAGTCCTCCTTTTTCAACTTTCCCAATTATAGTATCATATGCAATTTTCAATGGTTTATCTTCCCAATAAAAAATTTTAAATTAGAGATTTTATTTTTTTATACACCCATAATGGCATGCTCACTGATCCTAAAACATACCACATTTTTGATAAAAACAAAGAGTTTATTACTAGAACTTTCCCTTTTAAAAACAAATTGCTTAATTTCCAAAAATGTAACCTTTTTTCCATTGCTTTTAAAACTTCTTCCCATATTAAATTCCTAATTACATTTTCATTTCTCCAACTCTTATTCCTAAAATTGTCATATTTCCTTTCTGTTAAATGGTATTTTAACAGGTAATTCATTCATTTCACCAATTCTCATATAAGTTGTTTTGCCCCTGATCCTCTACAATATTTTTCAAGAACTTCCATTACTTTTCCTATACTTTTAATATCTTTGACAAACAATGTTGTATCGTCGGCATATTGATATATCTTATGTTCTGTTTCTTCTTCTTTTATCAATATTCCTTTTATATTTTTTTCCATTTTTATTGCCAGACCTAGAGCTTCAGACACTAAAGTGTATAACAGTGCTGACATTGGGCATCCTTGTCTGATTGATCTCGTTATTTTAAAATCTTTTTTAAAAATCCATTCACTTTAACACAACTTCTAATATCTGTGTCCATTTTATCAAATTCTTACCAAATCCAAACTTCTCCATTACATTCATCAAATATTTATGCTCTACCCTATCGAATGCTTTTTCTAAATCTACACTTATAATATACCCCATTTCTTTTTTATCGCTCATATACCATATCAAATCTCTTATACTATTAATAATGTCAGAGATATCTCTGTTTAAAACTGCATATGCTTGATTTGTTGTAATTATATTTGGTACCACTTTTTTCAATCTGTTTGCTAATACTTTAGTTAAAATGTTATAATCAGTATTCAGCATACTAAGTGGCCTGTAGTTTTTTAAATCTCCTCTATCTCCTTTTCTCTTGTATATTATTTTCACTACTCCTTTCTTCATACTTCTTAAAAACATCAACATATATTTCTTTGAGAATTGGACATGAGCTATTTTTAAAAACTTTATAAAATTCAGTCGGTAATCCATCTATTCCTGGACTTTTCCCATTTCTTAACTGATCAATTGCTGTTTCTATTTCTGTCTCAGTAATATTACTCTCACACATTTCTCTAACTTATTTACTTTAGCTTTTATTGTCTTTAATAAATATTCCTCATCCTCTGCAATTAACTCATTTTCTGTAAACAAGTCTTTGTAAAATCTTCTAATTTCTTTTAATATTCCTTCTGTGTCTTCCCATCTTGTATATTGATACTTTTAATTATATCTGCTTTTTGTCTATTTTTCTCTAATTCATAGAACTATTTAGTACTTCTTTCTCCTTCTATTATGTTTTTAGCTCTACTTCTTATTATTGCTCCCTTACACCTTTCTTCCTCTATTTTCCTAATTTTTCCCTGCAGTTCTATTATCTTATCAATGTTTTTCTCTCCCTCACTCATTTTTCTCATTTCTTCATCCCATTCTTTTTTAACTTTACTTTCTATCATTCTTTTAGCTCTCTGACCTTTTTTTAGAAAAAATAATCGAGAACCTCTTTATTCTATTTTTCAGACAATCCCAACAAAATCCTCTTTCTTTTTCATACATCTCATCATTAACACTATTAATACTTATACTTTCTATTTCTATTCTGTACATTTCCTTTTTTAAAAGTCCTGTATTTAACATCCATACTTTAACATCCTTTTATAATCTCATTAAAATCCATTGTTATCCATAAAAAATCATGGTCACTTTCACTATAATTTTTATAAAATGCTTTTGAAACATAATGTAATTCTTTTATGTTACATAAAAATAAATCTATTCTACTTTGCTTTAAGTCTCTACCAACAATTTGTCTTCTATTATTGAATAATCTCTTTTTAAACCATTTCACTCTCTCCACACATCAACCATGTCGTATTTTCTCATTATATTATAAAGTTAATTCCTCCCTCTATCGACTCTAAAAATCATAGAATCATCTATATCAATTCTCTGCAACACTGTATTAAAATCACCTAAAAGAAAAATATTTTCTTGTTTGTCCATTAACATATTCAAGCTTTTGTAAAATTCAAATTTTTCTTTTTCCTCATTTGGTGCATGAATGTTGCACACTTTTATTTCTTTGCCTTTATATAATAATTTAACTATTATAATTCTACCATTCGTGTCATTGTATTCTACATCATTTACCTCAAAAATCCCTCTTTTGATTAATATCGCAACACCCCCCTTCCTCTCCAAATCACAATTCAGATACATTTCTCCATCCCATCATTTTCTTATTTCATCACTTATTTTTTCTCCCCAAAAAGTTTCTTGTAAACATAATACATCACAATTTTTAGTCAAATATATTCATTTCTCCATTTTCTGGTATTTTGTTAGTCCTCTTACATTCAACGATACAACACATAAAGAACTCATTAGTGATACATTTAAAAATATCCAAACACCAACCATCATTCTAGTTCAGTTTCTTCCAAGAATGCAAATCTTGATTCTCTCATCTCAACTTTTCTTCTCTCCATTCTTTCCTTTTGTTCTTCTCTTCTTATCCTTTGTTTTTAGAACCTGTTCAATGTTTATGCTTGTATCTTTCAATCTTGATTTAATACCTCTGTTCAAACTTGCTTTTCCTTTACTTTGCACTCCAAAGCTATTTTCCCCCATTTCAGCTTTTCTTACCTCAAGCAATGTCTTTGTTTCTTTACCTTCAGTTCCTTCTTCTCCTTGTCCTTTATTGTCATCTTGTTCAATGTCCTCTGCATGCTCTCGTTTTTCAAGTAAATCATCCTTGTTTAAACATTCATCCTCTGTGTAAGGTCTTTTCTCCATATCCATTCCATATTCTCCCCTCTTGCTCATTCCTGCATCCTCCTCTGTGTTGTTATCCTCCTTTCTCCCGTCATTTTGTTTATCTTCACTGCTGTCATTTTGCCTTTGTGATTCATTTTGCTTTTCAACTGTAGTGTCTCCTATTTCCTCCTGTATATCCATTCCTTCTTCTTTGTATTCCTCTTCATCTGTCTCACAACTGCATCTCAGCATTGTCTTATTGCAGCCTTGGCACAGTGGGACTTTGCATAATGCCCCTGCACAAGACAATCTCTGCATGTAAAAAGAGGGCAATCCTTCTTCTAATGCTCTGTACTTGAACAGATTCTCCATGTCTTTACTTGATTATCATGTATCACTCTAAAGAATTGTGCTCCTTCCTCAGTCAACCTGGTATTCCCAGGCAGTCTCCCATCCAAATACTAACCAGGCCCGACCCTGCTTAGTTTCTGAGATCAGACAAGTTCGGGCACAGACAGGGTGGTATGGCCGCAAGCAGTGATGGCAACAAAACGTGGGCTATTTAAAGATCAGCCACCCTATAGGCCAGTGTATTAGATAAGTAGTGAAGAAAACGCAAAAGCTTACAGCACCTGGTATTCCCAAGCTGTCTCCCATCCATGTACTAACCAGGTCAGATCCTGCTTAGCTTCCGAGATCAGACGAGATAGGGTGCAGACAGGGTGGTATGGCCTTAAGCGAGGACTATCACAAAGAGTGGTCTATTTAAAGATCAGCCACCCTATAGGCCAGTGTATTAGATAAGTAGTGAAGAAAACGCAAAAGCTTGTAGCTCCTGGTATTCCCAGGCGGTCTCCCATTCAAGTACTAACCAGGTCCGACCCTGCTTAGCTTCCGAGATCAGACGAGATCGGGCGCAGACAGGGTGGTATGGCCATA
>NW_015538062.1:11417-21530 GCF_001515605.1 Sinocyclocheilus anshuiensis
CACCAGGTATTCCCAGGCGGTCTCCCATCCAAGTACTAACCAGGCCCGTCCCTGCTCAGCTTCCAAGAACAGACGAGATCGGGCACAGACTTTTTTTTTTTTTACTTTTTATCAATTCAAACATACATATCAATTATTTAACATGTTAAAAATACATAAGATGATTTCTTTGACATAAAACTCCTAAAATTAAGAGTTTACAGACATCTTACTTACAAACATTTAAAAAAGGAGTCATTAAATGGTTTAATCTTTTAAAAATGACAATTCAATCCCCAAGTCATTTAAAACCTTTAAGACCTCCTGAGTAAAAACACAATAAAAAACATCCATAATTTCCTCAAACTTAAAAAAATAAAACAGGCATTCAACATATTTCTCAACTTTTCTCTTAAACACATTCCACACATCAAGTAAAACATTTTCCTTTTTTACCACCACCCTTCTTTCCCATACTGCACTTTTCATCAACATCACAAGTAAATTAATGAGCTTTTTATTTTTACATTTCTCATTAATGCCTATTAAAACACCTAAAATCTTTATTTAATTAATTTCCTTCAATTTAAAGTGCACAGTTAAAACCTCAGTTCCCCCAAATCTCATGTATACTGTTTTATCCTCATTCACTTTAGCCCCTGATCCCCTGCAAAAGTTTTGTACTATTTTCATTGCTTCCCCTACACTCGCCAGATCTTGAAGCATTAGCGTAGTATCATCAGCGTATTGAAATATTTTATTCTCTCCTCCCTCTATACCTATCCCTTTTATTCTCCCCTCCTGTTTTACCGTTAATCCCAGTGGTTCTGCAACTAAAGCATATAAAAGTGCCGACAACGGGCAACCCTGTCTAATTGATCTCGTTAATTTAAAACACTCTGTTAAAAACCCATTACATTTTACTCTCGTTAAAGCACCTTTATATAAAATCTTAACCCATTTAATAAAATTCCCTCCAAAACCAAAACTCTTTAGAACCCCAAATAAAAAATCATGCTCTACCCTGTCAAAAGCCTTCTCAAAGTCCAAACTGATTATAAAACCATCTTTCTTCTTTTCAGTAATATATCGTATCGTATCTTTTATGCTCATTGTTGTATCCGCAATGTCTCTTCCTTTAATACTGTATGCTTGGTTTGTTTCGATTATACTGGGCATCACTTCTTTTAATCTCCACACATCGATGATATTATTTTCTCCCATTAATGCTTTTAATTATGTTCTCCCCATGTCAGTTTTAAAAACTATTCCTTCTGCCATGTCTTGTTTCCTAAAAACTGCGTTAAAATCCCCTATCATTATTATTTCCTTATACTTGTTTACGATATTTCTTAAAACATTAAAAAATAATTTCGTTTCTTTCTCCTCTGTTGGCGCATGTACATTCACTAAACTCAGTTTGCGTCCGTCATAATTTACTTCCACCACCATACATTTCCCCATCATAAACTATATATCATTTGAAATCTAAAACACTCAAGATCCATGTTCTGAGCTTGTTTTTTAAATCAATACACCAGAGAGGAAAGGGTTAACATAAATGCTGAAGGACATTTAAACATTTAAACATGTACAAAGTGAACGGCAGTATTTACGTTTCATCGCCTATAGTTCTGGTCAGCTCGGACTATTCCAAGAAACACCAGCACACATTTCAAGGTAAGGGTCCACTCTTCAAAATGCATCCCACTTTTTAATCCAAAACAACGAAAAAATAGGGGAAAAAACGAAAGATCCTCCTTTGTTTACATGGGCGATTCGAGTTATAGTTGTCGATAGCGTCTATTTTCAAAGAAATATCGATTCCAGCTTTGAAATGGCATTTGTTTCATATAGAATAGTCTCTTCCGAGCAAAATGAGCCCTCCCAGTCTCTCTCCTTCAATCACAGGCGATGTTATAACCCAGAACAGAGAGGGAGTCGCTGACAGGCTTAGCGAGGTGCCAATCTGTGCATCGCAGTTTTTGGCTTTTTGAAGCCAGCCAATGCCTAGCCAGCAAAGTTTTGATGGATGGAAGTGTTAGCCAACCACAAGGACGTTTACAGTGATTGACAGTTTGCATAGTTTTTGTAAGCAGGTTTGAAGAATAACCATGCACAAAGTTAGTGTGAGTATATAATATATTTGTTCATTGAGGCCTCACACTCCATCCCAGTAGGTGGCGGAAATGCACCTTAAGCTGGCTTGCCAACCGCCATTAAACACAAAAGAAGAACAAGCAGAAGAAGAAGAAGAAGAAGAAGAAGAAGTTAGTGTGTTCGTGCCAGTGTTGCCAATTTGGGGATTTTGTCGCCAAATTTAGCTACTTTCTCATTGTAGCTGCGACTTTTTTTAATTTTTTGCGACAAGGAGCTATTTTAGCTATATTTAAATAAAACTAGCGATTTTTGGGAGATTTTTTATTTTTTACTTGGCCACACCCTGCCGTACGCCCGTGACCTCTCACGTTTGCTCTCAATCATGCCAATGAGTCTGCGCAGTCAACACACAAGTACCCCACACCTGCCATGACGCACACCACAATTTCATAACATAAATGCTGAAGGACCGCCATTTAAACATGTACAAAGTGAACGGCAGTACTTACGTTTCATCGCCTATAGTTCTGGTCAGCTCGGACTATTCCAAGAAACACCAGCACACATTTCAAGGTAAGGGTCCACTCTTCAAAATGCATCCCACTTTTTAATCCAAAACAACGAAAAAATAGGGGAACAAATGAAAGATCCTCCTTTGTTTACATGAGCGATTCGAGTTATAGTTGTCGATAGCGTCCATTTTCAAAGAAATATCGATTCTAATTCATATTCCAGCTTTGAAACGGCATGTGTTTCATATAGAATAGCCTCTTTCGAGCAAAATGAGCCCTCCCAGTCTCTCTCCTTCAATCACAGGCGATGTTATAACCCAGAACAGAGAGGGAGTCGCTGACAGGCTTAGCGCGGTGCCAATCTCCGCACTGCAGTTTTTGTCTGTTTTAAGCCAGCCAATGCCTAGCCAGCAAAGTTTTCATGGATGGAAGTGTTGGCCAAGCACAAGGACGTTTACAGTGATTGACAGTTTGCATAGTTTACATAAGAAGGTTTGAAGAATAACCGTGCACAAAGGAAACGGATGAGCGGAAGCCGGACGTGATGTCACATGTGTGCGACGAACGGACTACTTGGAGCGAAATTTGAATAGAGATTGATTGTATCAGAGGATTATTTTTGAACGGATTTATTGGATTAATCATTGGACACTGGACTGAGGACTTTTTGGACTTGGTAACGGTAGGTCGGTTGTGGAGAGTGGTGTGGGAGTACTGGCCGACGGCCTGTATAGGTCCGGTAGCGTTGCTCCTCCTCTACTTCCCATCGACTAAATAATATCAAACTTTTCAGGATGACAGAAAGGGAGTCAGGAGATGAAATCAACAGCATGGAATGTAGAGATCAAGAAGGGGAAAGTGAATGGGAGGATGTGTTGAGGGGATCCAGAACCAAGAAATTGGCTAGACGTAAAAGAAAGAAAAATGATTCAGATAGTTTGGGTGGAACGGAGAGTGAAGGAAAAGAAGTTGAGGTAAATAATTTGAGGCCAGAATTGTTCAATGTGGTAGTACGTTTTGAGGGAGAAGGGGGAGTAAAGAAAACTGACCCATTAAAACTTAACATCATTAAAGCACAAATAGGAGAAGTAAAATATGCAAGAGTACTGGGTGATGGAAACTTGCTTGTTGGATGTAGCTCTGAAAAAAAGATAGAGAAGGCAAAGAGAATGAGCAGTGTGGGAAAAGTTAAAGTAGCAAAAGTGGTGAGAGTTGGAGGGGAGAAAACAGAGAATTGTAAAGGAATAATGGCAGGAGTTCCTCTTACGGTGGGTATGAAGGAGCTAGTAGAGAATGTGAGGAGGCGAAATGGATCAGTTAAATCTGCTAAAAGAATGACAAGAGGAATTGAAAAAAAGGAAACGGAATCTGTTCTGATTGATTTTGACTGTAAGGACCTCCCTAAAGAGGTATAATTTGGTTATATTAAATATAACATAAGATAATTCATAACTAAGCCTATGAGATGTTACAACTGACAGGAATTTGGTCATGTGGCAAGGGGATGTAAAAAACAAAGAAGATGTGCTAGATGTGGAGGAGACCACGATTATGGAAAATGTGGAGAGGGTGTTAAACCAAAGTGCTGCAATTGTGGAGGCAATCATAGTGTTGCCTTCTGGGGATGTGAAGTAAAGAAGCGTGAGGTGAAAGTACAACAAATTAAAGTGAAGGAAAACATTTCTTATGCTGATGCCGTCAGGAGAAGTGAGGGGAAAAAGCAGGCTAAGGATGCTGAATATGATAAAGGAAAAAATGGATGTGAACATAGAGAATGGAGGAAGATTTGGGAAGAAAAGAAGAAGTTGGTTACCTTTATAGCGGGGGTAATAAATGCAACAGCTGAGATAAGATCTAAAACGGAAAGGATTCAAATCATAGTTAAAGCGGCAGTACATCATTTGGATTTAGTAGTATTAAAGTGAGAAGAAGTAAGAGATGAGCTAAATGTGCAATCAAGTCAAGATCCAACATGGGTGGGTTGATAATATTAATTATGTTAATCCTTCAATGGAATGCGAGAAGTCTAATTGCAAATGGGCAAGATTTTAAGCAATTTATAGCCAGTAGAGAAGAAAAACCAGAAGTAGTATGTGTCCAAGAAACTTGGCTAAAGCCTAATTTGGATTTAATCTGCTAAAAGAATGACAAGAGGAATTGAAAAAAAGGAAACGGAATCTGTTCTGATTGATTTTGACTGTAAGGACCTCCCTAAAGAGGTATAATTTGGTTATATTAAATATAACATAAGATAATTCATAACTAAGCCTATGAGATGTTACAACTGACAGGAATTTGGTCATGTGGCAAGGGGATGTAAAAAACAAAGAAGATGTGCTAGATGTGGAGGAGACCACGATTATGGAAAATGTGGAGAGGGTGTTAAACCAAAGTGCTGCAATTGTGGAGGCAATCATAGTGTTGCCTTCTGGGGATGTGAAGTAAAGAAGCGTGAGGTGAAAGTACAACAAATTAAAGTGAAGGAAAACATTTCTTATGCTGATGCCGTCAGGAGAAGTGAGGGGAAAAAGCAGGCTAAGGATGCTGAATATGATAAAGGAAAAAATGGATGTGAACATAGAGAATGGAGGAAGATTTGGGAAGAAAAGAAGAAGTTGGTTACCTTTATAGCGGGGGTAATAAATGCAACAGCTGAGATAAGATCTAAAACGGAAAGGATTCAAATCATAGTTAAAGCGGCAGTACATCATTTGGATTTAGTAGTATTAAAGTGAGAAGAAGTAAGAGATGAGCTAAATGTGCAATCAAGTCAAGATCCAACATGGGTGGGTTGATAATATTAATTATGTTAATCCTTCAGTGGAATGCGAGAAGTCTAATTGCAAATGGGCAAGATTTTAAGCAATTTATAGCCAGTAGAGAAGAAAAACCAGAAGTAGTACCAAGAAACTTGGCTAAAGCCTAATTTGGATTTTGATTTAAGGGGGTATAAAGCAATTAGACAAGATAGGAAAGAGGGTGGAGGTGGAGGGTGTGTTACATTTGTTAAACAGGGAATTCCTTATAGAATTATAGGCAGGGGAAGTGAGCAAGAATATGTAGGAATAGAGAATTGGGGAGAAAAATCAAAATTATCGATCATAAATGACTATAATCCATGTAAAAGGATTGAATTGAACAAACTTATAGAAATAGGGGGACAGGATGAGAACAGTATTGTATGGTGTGGGGATTTTAATGCACACAGCACATTGTGGGGATGTGGAAAAACAGATAATAATGGTTTAGTGTTAGACGAGTTATTGGAAGAAAGAGAATTAGTGTGTCTAAATGATGGAAATAAGACTCGGATTGATATTAGGACAGGAAAGGAATCAGTATTTGATCTTACTTTGATATCAAATAATTTGGCATCAGTTTGTAATTGGAGAGTATATAAAGATGGGACTATAGGGAGTGATCATTATCCGGTTATATGTAAAGTCAATATCTCTGTAGTGGAAAAAGTAGATGGAAGAGGAGGAAATTGGGTGTTTGAGAAAGCTGATTGGGAAAAGTTTCAAGCAGAAAGTGATAAATATTTAAGTCAAATTGATAATAATACAGATATAGAGTTATTAAATAATGAAATAAAGCAAGTAATATTATCAGCAGCAATAGAAACTAGACCTAAAAGTAAAGGTATAAAAAAAAAGGAAATCAGTACCATGGTGGAATGATAATTGTAAAACAGCAGTAAAAAACAGAAATAAAGCTTTCAAGTTATTGAAAAGAACTCATAATTTCCATCATATGATACAGTATAAACATGCACAGGCAGTTGTAAGAAGAACAATTAGGCAAGCAAAGCGGATATATTGGAGGGATTTTTGTAGTTTAATTGGAAGTACTACTCAGATAGGAGAAGTTTGGGGGATGATTAAAAAGATGAGCGGGGATGCAAGGGAGTGGCGTTATCCTGTGTTAAGTGATGGAGATACTAACAAAGAAAAAGCAGAGATGTTGGTAGATGCATTTGTTAGTATACACAGCTCAAATAATTTGTCAGTGGAAGGAAGGAAAGGTAGAGCGAGCACTAAATCTATGAATATGGAAGCTTTAAAAAAGAAGGACGTCTTTGAGGATGATCTAAATGTCCCCTTTAGTATGGGAGAAATAGAAAGAGCATTAGTTAAAACTAGAAAAACGGCACCAGGAAAAGATGAAGTAAGCTATATCATGTTAAAACATTTAAGTACAGAAAGTAAGGAAAAATTGCTAATGTTATTTAATAAAATATGGGAAGAAGGGAAAATTCCTGAGAGTTGGAAAGAAGCAATAATTATCCCAATAAGGAAGCCAGGAAAAGATGCTAGTAAGCCATCAAACTCTAGACCTATAGCATTAACATTGCATATTTGCTAATTGATGGAAAGAATGGTAAATGAGAGATTAATGTATTTTTTGGAAAAAAAATGGTTTGATAACAGAATGTCAAAGTGGGTTTAGGAGAGGAAGGGGCACAATGGATGCAGTGTTGTGCTTAGAGGACGATGTAAGAAAAGCTCAAATAAATAAAGAATCTGTGGTAGCAGTATTTTTTGACGTTGAGAAGGCATATGATATGTTATGGAGAGAGGGGTTAATGATTAAACTACACAAAATGGGAGTAAGAGGTAAAGTTTGTAATTGGATTTTAGATTTCTTAAAAGGAAGATCAATTCAAGTTAAAATAGGAGCAGAAATTTCAAATAAGCATATGGTAGAAAATGGAACACCACAAGGGAGTGTTATAAGTCCTACATTTTTTTCCGTTATGATAAATGATATATTTAATAATGTACCGAATGGCATGAATAGATCATTGTTTGCAGATGATGGGGCGCTTTGGAAACGTGGGAAAAGTTTGGAATATGTAGTTAAGAAAATACAGGAAGGAATACATCAGGTTGAAAAGTGGGGAATGGAATGGGGTTTTAAGTTTTCTGCTGAAAAATCAAAAGTGATGGTTTTCTCTGGAAATAAAAATAAAGATATTAAACTGAAACTGTATAAGAATAATCTGGAAAGAGTTGAGAGTTTTCGTTTTTTGGGGGTATGGTTTGATTCACGACTAACATGGAGATCACACATGAAACAAGTAGAGGATAAATGTAAAAAAGTATTAAACATTATGAGGTGTCTTGCAGGAGTGGAGTGGGGAGCAGATTTTAATTCATTAATATATATATATATATTTCCCTAATAAAATCTAGGTTGGATTATGGGAGTCAGGCATTTGGATCAACAGCAAAATCAGTATTAGAGAGTCTGGACAAACTTCAGGGACAGGCATTGAGATTATGTCTTGGAGCCATGAGAACATCACCAGTTTGCTCATTGCAGGTAGAGGCAGGTGAAATGCCTTTGAGCCTAAGACGAAAGCAGCTGCTTGTAAATTACTGGATTAGTTTGAAGGGACAGATAGATAGTCACCCAACCAAAAGAGTGTTACAAGACAATTGGGAAAAGGGAAAGTGGAAAAGATTTAGTTTTGGTTGGACAGGAGATGATGCTGCACGTGACCTGGGAGTATATGGCGTTTTGTAAAACTGGTATGGCCCAGTATCCCTATGTGGAAGTTTGACACTCCAATAGTGGATTTGGAGGTATTACAGACCAAAATAGCAAACAATCAAGTTGATTTGGTGAGTGGATTTTATAGACATGTGAACCAGAAATACATTAATTTTAAGCACATTTTTACAGATGGATCAAAAGACCCAATAACAGGAGTTACAGGTTCTGCAATTGTAGTTCCCAGCCAGAAGAGTGAAATGAGCAGGAGAACTTCAGATCACGTAAGTGTATATGCTGTTGAGCTGTTTGCCATTTTGATGGCATTAGAATGGTTGAATATTCCAAGTTAAACAGAACTTTAATTTGCAGCAACTCTGTCTCTGTACTGCAGAGTCTCAAGACCGTCACTGTTAAGAATCATCAGGAGCTTTTTTATGATGTTATGCTATCTATTCAAGAATAGAGAATAAAGGTGATGAGGTTATATTTATGTGGGTCCCAGCACATATGGGCATTATAGGAAACGAAAAGGTAGACAAAATATCTAAGAAAGCACAGCAAAAAGAGAGCATAGAAGCAGTCATCAGCCTCTCAAGATCAGAAGGAAAGAGTATAGTGTGGGGAAAAATTATTAAAGAATGGCAACAAAGGTGGGATCAAGAACTAAAAGGAAGACATTTATACTTGATTAAAAAAAAGATTGGCACTGTGGAAAATAAGGGAGGAAACAGGAGAGAAGAGACTATTATGACCAGAGTAAGAATAGGGCATAATAAATTAAATAGCACTCTTCATATTTTGGGAAAATATCCAACTGGGTTTTGTGACCAGTGCCAAATACCTGAGACTGTAGAACATGTGCTTATTAATTGTTCAAAATATGAATTACAGAGGATGGATATGATAAATGACATGGAAAAAATAGGACTAACAGGACGTGAAGTAAAGAATATAATGGACTTCAGTAGGAGTGAACAAGGAATTAAATATTTGATTTGCTTTCTGACTAAAACGGGACTCATGACAAGAATATGATGACTAAAGTATATGGGAAATAACTAGAACCAGAAGATGGCAGTAATGCAACGTTAAGGATGCAAGCTGCCGTTAAAACCAAAAGAAGAAGAAGAAGAAGAAGAACCGTGCACAAAGTGTGTGTTCGTGCGCTCTCTTCTTTACGCACGCTGCTTACACAGAACGGCGTCGCGGCGCTACACGGTAGGGATGGGCGATACCCCTTATTTTGTTTTCGATACGATACCGATATTTTTCAAGGCAGTATCGTCGATATCAATACCGATTTGATACTTCTGCACTAAACTTTTAAATTATGAAATTTATGAAATTATTAAATTACTAAGAGTAAAATGGGTAATGACACGCTGCTTACACAGAACGGCGTCGCGGCGCTACACAGAGTATTTATCGGCGAGCGGATTTTCTCCAAAGCTTACATCTGAATCTCTACATCATGGAACATCGACTTTAGAAGAGTTTTTGTGGTGTTTGAAAGTGTTTTGGAGGGCTTGATAAGAAGGAGCGGTGAAGAGCAGCAGAAAGACCCGGAGAGATGCATGACAGGCAGGGATAGCATTAGCATGTAAGTTTCACGCTCTCTCTCCCTTTCCTGTATATCAGTGACTTTGGTATCCAGTTGGTCAGAGAACAAACCTTTTTAGTGACTGCCTTGAGTGTCTTCCTACACTGTAAATACTGTAAATAGTTGCTTTAGTTTTTCAGTAACTGGATATTCATAATAATTAGCAGAGAAAAAAATTACAATTACAAATGTAAAAAAAAAATTATTTTGCATGTTTTGTGTGTTCCTTAGCTCTAAAATGATCACTGATCAAATCTGTTTTGGTTCACTGTTTTCATTATTAGAATTGTTAAAAAAAAAATACTGTTTAGTTACAATGTTCAAATGTTGTTCTGAAATAGTTTTGTGTTTGTATGTGGTTTCATGGGTAGATGAGTTCTGAATTGATCTACATATAGCCTATCTATGTAGTATATGTAGTAT
>NW_015538062.1:21568-32010 GCF_001515605.1 Sinocyclocheilus anshuiensis
TAAATCGCATGCGATATTTAATGCGCATCTTGTCAGAAAGCCGGTTCTGTAATCAGCGGTAAATCTCCACCTGCGTGCTTTCACATTGAGCAGCATTAACTACACAGAGCCATTGTTCACTGACGAGCTGCGCAAAAAATCGCGCGAATATGAACGTGGTTTTGTGCAGCTCGTCAGTGAACAACGGCTCTGTGTAGTTAATGCTGCTCAATGTGAAAGCCCGCAGGTGATGGAGATTTACCGCTGATTACAGAACCGGCTTTCTGATAAGATGCGAGTTAAATATCACGTGCGATTTAGCGTGCAGCCCTACTTCCTACACTGTAAATACTGTAAATAGTTGCTTTAGTTTTTCAGTAACTGGATATTCATAATAATTAGCAGAGAAAAAAATTACAATTACAAATGTAAAAAAAAAATTATTTTGCATGTTTTGTGTGTTCCTTAGCTCTAAAATGATCACTGATCAAATCTGTTTTGGTTCACTGTTTTCATTATTTGAATTGTTCAAAATACATAGTTTAGTTAGAATGTTCAAATGTTGTTCTGAGATAGTTTTGTGTTTGTGTGTGGTTTCATGGGTAGATGAATTCTGAATTGATATACATATAGCCTATGTAGTATATGTAGTATGCAGTGCCATATGGAGTCTCTAAATAGCCTTTTTGAAAGGATTCCTAGACTTTTCTTGAAATAAAAGATCTAAATGACTTTTCCTAAGCTTTTATTTAAAATACCATAAAGATGCACTTTCCGCAAGTTTTTACCTAAAAAAATGTTTTATTTCAGCTTTTATTTCAGGAAAAGTTTAGGCGTCCTTTCAAAAATGCCATTTGGAGACCTGGTAACCAAATGACCAAATGAGTCAACACTACAAATGCTGTTCAGAAATAGTTTTTTCTTGTGTGTTATGGTGGGCAGAGCAGTTCTGAATTGATATACATATATGCATTATGTAGTTTTGCCTCATTTGGTTACCAGGTGTCCATTTGGAGTCTCCAAATGGCTATTTTGAAAAAACGCCTAGACTTTTATTTAAATAAAAGCTTACAGAAACTACATTTTTGGGAGTATCATCTTCAAATTTGAATCAAAATATGGTCAGACATTCAGCTATCTTTATGGTGTTTTCAGGCCTTTGGCATCAAAGCCTCATCCATTTTTCCCTTAGTGGATTTCATTCATAGATATCGTGAGTCACTTTCATGTACATTTTACCTTGTTTTACTCTGTTGCTATACTAATTTTGAGTTATTATGACTCCAGAGTAACAAAGGTTCAAGTGTCTAGTTTCAAACAATACCAGATTTATAAATATAGACCATAGGGTTCAAGAGCTACAGACATTTTTATTTGGGTATGTCGTTTTTCAGAAAATGCTCAAAAATAGAGGCGCAGATTAAGTGGTTAAAGATCAGCTACCTTATAGGCCAGTGTATTAGATAAGTAGTGAAGAAAACACAAAAGTTTACAGCACCTGGTATTCCCAGGCGGTCTCCAATCCAATTAATAACAAGGCCCGACCCTGCTTAGCTTCAGAGATCAGACGAGATCGGGCGCAGACAGGGTGGTATGGCCGTACGCAGGAACTGCCACAAAGAGTAGGCTGTTTAAAGATCAGCCACCCTATAGGCCAGTGTATTAGATAAGTAGTGAAGAAAACGCAAAAGCTTACAGCACCTGGTATTCCCAGGCGGTCTCCCATCCAAGTACTAACCAGGCCCGACCCTGCTTAGCTTCCGAGATCAGACAAGATCGGGCGCAGACAGGGTGGTATGGCCGTAAGACAGGCCTGCCACAAAGAGTAGGCTGTTTAAAGATCAGCCACCCTATAGGCCAGTGTATTAGATAAGTAGTGAAGAAAATGCAAAATTTTACAGCACCTGGTATTCCCAGGCGGACTCCCATCCAAGTACTAACCAGGCCTGACCCTGCTTAGCTTCCGAGATCAGACGAGATCGGGTGAGAACAGGGTGGTATGGCCATAAGCGGGGACTGCCACAAAGAGTGGGCTATTTAAAGATCAGCCACCCTATAGGCCAGTGTATTAGATAAGTAGTGAAGAAAACGCAAAAGCTTACAGCACCTGGTATTCCCAGGCGGTTTCCCATCCAAGTACTAACCAGGCCCGACCCTGCTTAGCTTCCGAGATCAGACAAGATCGGGCGCAGACAGGGTGGTATGGCCGTAAGACAGGCCTGCCACAAAGAGTAGGCTGTTTAAAGATCAGCCACCCTATAGGCCAGTGTATTAGATAAGTAGTGAAGAAAATGCAAAATTTTACAGCACCTGGTATTCCCAGGCGGACTCCCATCCAAGTACTAACCAGGCCTGACCCTGCTTAGCTTCCGAGATCAGACGAGATCGGGCGCAGACAGGGTGGTAAAATGTAACACCCTATAGTGACCCTATAGACCTGAGTGATCCAAAGGTAGCCTACGTAATACAGAAATCCACACACATACATACTGGGGTAACAGTACCAAGAAGGGCCTTAAAAACAAAAGCACAATCTCTCTTTTAATTCTGCAACTAAATGGCGGCCAGTGCAGAGTTGCCAGCACAGAAGAGAGATGGCCACTTTTCTTCAAGCCCGTTATAATATTTGGGGCTCACTGCTGCCGAAAAGTATTTCGGACCGGGTCCTGCGCAAATTGGTGGCAAAACAGGTCCCACCAAGATATGACCTCGGATCACTGGATTCAAAGTCCAGCATGCTAACCATTACAAGTCAAGTCAAGTCACCTTTATTTATATAGCGCTTTTAACAATACAGATTGTGTCAAAGCAACTGAACAGTCAGTCGGGGGGCCAGTTCTCCTCTGACCAGATGAAACCAGCAGTTCAATTCCAGGCTGCAGTAATGTCACATTGTGCAGAGGACTCGTCTGTTTCCTGTGGTCTTGTCCCGGTGGTCGTCTGAGACAAGGTCTTTACAGGGGATCTGTATCTGGGGCTCATCTAGCAGGAAGGCTATTCCAGAGTTTGGGAGCCAAATGCGAAAAAGCTCTACCTCCTTTAGTGGACTTTGCTATCCTAGGTACTACCAAAAGTCCAGAGTTACACCATGGAACCAATACGGCTCCGTTGGTGGCCTTCTGGGAGGCAGAAAGCGCTGTGGCTGTGGGAAAGCCGTTAGACAGAGGGGTTGGAACCCAGTGAATTTTGGGCACTGGCCCCCTCGAACAAAAGGAAAAGGTAGTTGACATCTGCTGAAACCCGGGACCTTTAGTTCTTCAGTCTAATGCTCTCCCAACTGAGCTATTTCTGTCACAACAATAAGTTGCTTAGCCAGCGGGGATTTCCGTGAGACCACCCGTCACTTTTCCAGAAGAGGAGAGCTGAGCTCCCAGAGAACAAAAGAGGCTGGCCCGTATGGGGTCCGAACCCACAACGTTGGCGTTATTAGCACCACGTGCGGAACAACTGAGCTACCCGACCTGGCTTTGTGTGGGCTTTTGCCCAATTGACCCAAAACTTCCTTATTGCTCGTGACCTTAAAGAGACACAACAGCTTCAGGAACAAGCCTCACCACGGGTTCGTCTGGGGTTTGAACCCGGGACCTTTTTAAGGTTTTTAAGAAGGGCCTTAAAAACAAAAGCACAATCTCTCTGTTAATTCTACAACTAAATGGCGGCCAGTGCAAAGGTGCCAGCACATAGGAGATATGACAACTTTTCTTCAAACCTGTTATAATAGCGATCGCTCTTCGAAGGCGTCTTTTGGAGCGACGGTAGTCACTCTTCCACCGCCAGGGGAATTAGCTCAAACGGTAGAGCACTCGCTTAGCATGCGAGAGGAAGTGGGATTGATGCCTGCATTCTACAAGCTGGGTCCTGCACTTTTACGCTCATTTACCTTTAGAGACAGACTGTGCGTTGACGCCGTGAAGAGGCATGCCCTATGTGAGCTTTTGGCGCTCACTGCTGCCGAAAAGTATTTCAGACTGGGTCCAGCGCTAATTGGTGGCAAAACAGGTCCCACCGAGATTTGAACTCGGCTCGCTGGATTCAGAGTCCACAGTGCTAACCATTACACCATGGAACCAAGACATGAGCAGCTGTTGCTCACAGGGCCACAAAGACTAAATCACTTACAGGCTCGCCAGCAGAACCACCACCAAACATGTACTTTTTTTTTTTTTCCTGCTGCAACAAAGCACGCAGGTTCCACAGAGATTTGACCTCAGATCACTGGATTCAAAGTCCAGCACGCTAACCATTACACCATGGAACCAATACGGCTCTGCTGGTGGCCTTCTGGGAGGCAGATAGCGCTGTGGCAGTGGGGAAGCAGTTAGACAGAGGGGTTGGAACCCAGTGAATTTTGCGCACTGGCCCCCTTGAACAAAAGGAAAAGGTAGTTGACATCTGCTGAAACCCGGGACCTTTAGTTCTTCAGTCTAACACTCTCCCAACGGAGCTATTTCGGCCACAACAGCAAGCTGTTTAGGCAGCGGGGATTTCCGTGAGACCACCCTTCACTTTTCCAGAAGCGGGAGCTGAGCTCCCAGAGAACAAAAGAGGCCGGCCCGTGCGGGGATCGAACCCTCGACCTTGGCGTTATTAGCACAACACTCAAACAACTGAGCTAACCAGCCTGGCTTTGTGTGGGTTTTTGCCCAATTGACCCAAAACTTCCTTATTGCTCGTGACCCTAAAGAGATACAACAGCTTCAGGACCAAGCCTCACCACGGGCTCGTCCGGGATTTGAACCCGGGACCTTTTTAAGGTTTTTAAGAAGGGCTTTAAAAACAAAAGCACAATCTCTCTGTTAATTCTACAACTAAATGGCGGCCAGTGCAAAGGTGCCAGCACATAGGAGAGATGGCCACTTTTCTTCAAGCACGTTATAATAGCGGTCGCTCTTCGAAGGTGTCTTTTGGAGAGATGGAAGTCACTCCACCACGACCAGGGAAATTAGCTCAAATTGTGGAGCGCTCGCTTAGCATGCGATTGACTCAAAACTTCCTTATTGCTCGTGACCCTAATGAGACACAACAGCTTCAGGACCAAGCCTCACCACGGGCTCGTCTGGGATTTGACACAAGGACCTCTCACACCCAAAGCAAAAATCATACCCCTAGACCAATGAGCCGGTCTACACAAACACCTAGCCGAGAAAAAAAGAACAACTACAGCAACAACAAAAGAAGGGACATGAACTAACATGGAAGTAATCAAACACCTTGAGACAGTGTAAAAAGCAAACGAATGAAAGTTGGCCTCTGAATGGATTTAAAATTGGGGCTGAACCTAGCATGTAGAGGGATCTTAGGGAGGACAGCTGAAGCAGTCAGATGTCCCTTAGACTTTAAGCCAGTGTGGGAAACAAAGGGGAGAAGTTGGCTGCATGACCTGAGTGATCCAAAGGTAGCCTACGTAATACAGGAATCCACACACATATATACTGGGGTACCAAGATGAAGAAGGGCCTTAAAAACAAAAGCACAATCTCTCTGTTAATTCTGCAACTAAATGGCGGCCAGTGCAAAGGTGCCAGCTGAGAAGAGAGATGGACACTTTTCTTCAAGCCAGTTATAATAGCGTTCACTCTTCGAAGGCGTCTTTTGGAGCGATAGAAGTCACTCCACCACTGTCATGGAAATTAGCTCAAATGGTAGTGCACTCGCTTAGCATGCGGGATCGATGCCTGCAATCTCCAAGCTGGGTCCTGCCCTTTTATGCTCACTTCCCTATAGAGACAGACTGTGTGTTGACGCCGCGAAGCGACGCTCCCTACGTGAGCTTTTGGGGCTGACTTCTGCCGAAAAGTATTTCGGACCGGGTCCTGCGCAAATTGGTGGCAAAACAGGTCCCACCGAGATTTGAACTCAGATCGCTGGATTTAGAGTCCAAAATGCTAACCATTGCACCAAGGAACCAAGACAAAAGCATCTGTTGCTCACAGGGCCGCTAAGACTAAATCAGATTCGCCAGAAGAACCACCACCAAACATGTAATTATTATTTTTTTCCTGCCGCAAGAAAGCACGCAGGTACCACTGAGATTTGAACTCAGATCACTGGATTCAAAGTCCAGCGCGCTAACCATTACACCATGGAACCAACACGGCTCTGCTGTCGGCCTTCTGGGAGGCAGATAGCACTGTGGCTGTGGGGAAGCAGTTAGAAAGAGGAGTGTGAACCCAGAGAATTTTGGTCACTGGCCCCCTCGAACAAAAGGAAAAGGCAGAGGACATCTGTCGAAAACCGGGATCGAACCAGGGTTCTTTAGATCTCCAGTCTAACACTCCCAACTGAGCTATTTCTGCCACAACAGCAAGCCGTTTAGCCAGCTGGGATTTCCGTGAGACCACCCGTTACTTTTCCAGAAGAGGAGAGCTGAGCTAGCAGAGAACGAAAGAGACTGGCCCGTACGAGGATCAATCCTGCGACCTTGGCATTTTTAGCACCATGCTCGAAACAACTGAGCAAACAGGTCTGGCTTTAGCTGGGTTTCTGCCCAGTTGACCCAAAACTTCCTGATTGCTCGTGAACTTAAAGAGACACAACAGCTTCAGGACCAAGCCTCACCATGGGCTCATCCGGGAATTGAACCCGGGACCTTTTTAAGGTTTTTAAGATGGGCCTTAAAAACAAAAGCACAATCTCCCTGTTAATTCTACAACTAAATGGCAGCCAGTGCAAAGGTGCCAGCACAAAGGAGAGATGGCAACTTTTGTTCAAGCCCGTTATAATAGCGATCGCTCTTCGAAGACGTCTATTGGAGCGATGGTAGTCACTCCACCACCGCCAGGGGAATCAGCTCAAATGGTAGAGCGCTCGCTTAGCATGCGAGAGGAAGCGGGATTGACGCCTGCATTCTCCAAGCTGGGTCCTGCCCTTTTACGTTCACTTCCGTTTAGAGACAGACTGTGCGTTGACGCCGTGAAGAGGCATGCCCTACTTGAGCTTTTGGCGCTCACTGCTGCCAAAAAGTATTTCAGACCAGGTCCTGCGCAAATTGGTGGCAAAACAGGTCTCACCGAGAGTTGAACTCGGCTCGCTGGATTCAGGGTCCACAGTGCTAACCATTACACCATGGAACCAATACGGCTCTGCTGGTGGCCTTCTGGGAGGCAGATAGCGCTGTGGCAGTGGGGAAGCAGTTAGACAGAGGAGTTGGAACCCAGTGAATTTTGGGCACTGGCCCCCTCGAACAAAAGGAAAAGGTAGTTGACATCTGCTGAAACCCAGGACCTTTAGTTCTTAAGGCTAACACTCTCCCAACTGAGCTATTTCGGCCACAACAGCAAGCTGTTTAGGCAGCGGGGATTTCCATGAGACCACCCTTCACTTTTCCAGAAGCGGATAGCTGAGCTCCCGGTAGTTGACATCTGCTGAAACCCAGGACCTTTAGTTCTTAAGTCTAACACTCTCCCAACTGAGCTATTTCGGCCACAGCAGCAAGCTGTTTAGGCAGCGGGGATTTCCATGAGACCACCCTTCACTTTTCCAGAAGCGGATAGCTGAGCTCCCACAGAACAAAAGAGGCTGGCCCGTGTGGGGATCCAACCCTCAACCTTGGTGTTATTAGCACAACACTCGAAACAACTGAGCTAACCGGCCTGGCTTTGTGTGGGCCTTTGCCCAGTTTACCCAAAACTTCCTTATTGCTCGTGACCCTAAAGAGATACAACAGCTTCAGGACCAAGAGTCACCACGGGCTCGTCCGTGATTTCAACCCAGGATCTCTCACACCCAAAGCAAGAATCATACCCCTAGACCAACAAGTCGGCCTGTGCAAAAGCCTAGCAGAGAAAAAATAACAACTACAGCAACAACAAAAGAAGGAACATGAACTAACATGGAAGTAATCAAACACCTCGAGACAGTGTCAAAGGCAAATGAATGAAAGTTGGCCTCTGAATGGATTTAAAATTGGGGCTGAACCAAACATGTAGAGGGATCTTAGGAAGGACAGCTGAAGCGGTCAGATGTCCCTGTGGGAAACAGAGGGGAGAAGTTGGCTGCACGACCTGAGTGATCCAAAGGTAGCCTACGTAATACAAGAATCCACACACGTATATACTGGGGTAACAATACCAAGAAGGGCCTTAAAAACAAAAGCACAATCTCTCTGTTAATTCTACAACTAAATGGCGGCCAGTGCAAAGGTGCCAAAACAGAGGAGAGATGGCCACTTTTCTCCAAGCCTGTAATAATAGCGTTCACTCTTCGAAGGTGTCTTTTGGAGCGATGGAAGTCGCTCCACCTCTGACAGGGGAATTAGCTCAAATGGTAGAGGGCTTGCTTAGCATGCGAGAGGAAGTGGGATCAACGCCTGCATTCTCCAAGCTGGGTCGTGCCCTTTTACGCTCACTTCCCTATAGAGACAGACTGTGCGTTGACGCCGCAAAGAGGAACGACCTACGTGAGCTTTTGGTGCTCACTGCTGCCAAAAAGTATTTCATATCGGGTCCTGTGCAAATTGGTGGCTAAACAGGTCCCACCAAGATTTGAACTCGGATCGCTGGATTCAGAGCTCAGAGTGCTAACCATTACACCATGGAACCAAGACAAAAGCAGCTGCTGCTCACAGGGCCGCAAAGACTAAATCGCTTACAGGCTCGCGAGCAGAACCCCCACCAAACATGTACTTTTTTTTTTATTTTCCTGCCGCAACAAAGCACGCAGATTCCACCAAGATTTGACCTCGGGTCACTGGATTCAAAGTCCAGCACACTAACCATTACACCATGGAACCAATACGGCTCTGTTGGTGGCCTTCTGGGAGGCAGATAGCGCTGTGACTGTGAGGAAGCAGTTAGACAGAGGGGTTGGAACCAAGGTTATTATAGTTTTGAATTTTTTAATTAATTTTATTTTAATATCGTTTTCAAATTTGCTATACAATTCAGTTTAGTTTTTATTAGTTTCATTAATATTGTTGTTAGTTTTAGTTTAATTTTTATTTTGTGAACGCATTTTTATTTAGTTTTTATATAGTTTAGTTTCAGTTTTAATTAAAGTGTAGCAGAATTAACAAATCACTTCCAGAGCGCAGGCCAAAGAAAGACTTAGGCATAAAAGGCAATAAGGCATAATTTAGCATTAGTGATGCAAATGTCTAGCGACACAAAATTAACGCATGCTGAGATTGATTGAATGGTAAAAGTATACAAATATACGCCAAAATGAAGCAGTCAAACCTTTTTACTAAATAAATCTACGCAAATTGTGATTAATGTCATTTAATGATGTATATTGAGATATTTGACATATGACAATAAATGTAGCCTAATTTGGATATGACGGTTAGATGTCTTTTTTTTTTTTAACAATCATAATATATTGTAACTGTCGTGTCTTGCTCACTTTTCCGTGAACAGCCGTGCAAAAATCATAACTGGGACTAACGAAATTCAATAATAACGCAATCGCATTTAACAGTAAAGGCTCATATTTGAATATGTTCTTTTAATTTATTAAGAATTAAAAGCATGTTTATGATGTGATTTAGCCAAAGCCCATTGGTCCGAAAGCCTGGCAGAGTGATCACAAGATGCTATGCTAAAGATTTGTATTGTTTTCAGAAAGGTCGAGCGTTCTCGTCTTTTTTTCTATTAATTATTACGTTGCGCCTAGAGACAGAATGTGCGTTGACACCGCGAAGAGGCACGCCCTACGTGAGCTTCTGGTGCTCACTGCTGCCAAAAAGTGATTTTATTTATTTATTTTTAAATACAGATAAACCAGATAAAATATTATTCTTTCTTTTTGACAACCCTACATTTCAAATGATTTTTCTCCGATGTGTTCATTATCCGAGTGGGACTTGGTCTTATTTGGGGGTCTAAATAATGCGGGTGTCAGGTCAGTGAACTACAATTCCTAGCAAGCATTTCAGATTTCAAATAGGACCACCCTGGACTCCATATCCCAGAATACTTGGCAGCGCTCTAAATCACCTGACTTCTGATTAGATGCACATGCAAGCAATTCATACTGATTAGACACCCTATATAAAGAGACTCAATTCCACATGCTTTATGAAGTATTAACTCTTCATCTGGTGTGCTTTGTTGTGGCAGGAAAATTTTTTTTAAAAATTACATGTTTGGTGGGGGTTCTGCTGGCGAGCCTGTAAGTGATTTAGTCTTTGTGGCCCTGTGAGCAACAGCTGCTTTTGTCGTGGTTCCATGGTGTAGTGGTTAGCACTCTGGACTCTGAATCCAGCGATCCGAGTTCAAATCTTGGTGGGACCTCTTTAGCCACCAATTTGCGCAGGACCCGATCCAAAATACTTTTTAAAAAACATTGTGTCAAACTTATTTGGTGTCCTGATTCTCATTTCATGATGTATTGATCACATATTTATCACAATTATAAAACTGAATCTTATAAAACAAAGAGAACCGGTTAATGACATTGTGTCAGAACACAACGGTATGAAAATGCATTTGGTAACCTTTTATTCAAATGTGTGTGTGTGTGTG
>NW_015538062.1:32073-34552 GCF_001515605.1 Sinocyclocheilus anshuiensis
GGTGTGACTGTGTGTGTGTGTGTGTGTGTGTGTGTGTGTGTGTGTGTGTGTGTGTGTGTGTGAGTGGAGGAACTGTTTGGAGTAGGCATTCCCTATTTTTAAAAACGCTGCAACCACATTTGTCAATATGATTCTTTTGTAATATAATGTTTGGTCTTATATTTACTAGGAATTGAATTTAAATTGAATCTTTGTAAAAATAAGAAAAGTAAAAACATATACACACACCCAATCATACACACGAAACACGAGCCACCTTAAAATGTAACATTGTATATAGGTTTTAACAACATACTGTAAGTATTTTCTACCGCAGGACATCATGAGTCTGGTGTGGTGTACACTATTTCATTTAGCTTGATCTGTGCTTTTTAAGCACAATTAAATATTCTTAGGGTGAAGACCTCACATGTGCTGTTTCATTCAAGCACGGTTTACAACCTCCAAAAATCAGCAGGTTTCCGAAGAATACGTATCATGGTGACATGAGTCGCATTTGGAATGTCTTTTCTCATATCTGTAGTTGACTTAAACCTGACAAGTTGGTGTTTAAACAAACATTTTCAATGAACCGGAACGTTATTTGGGCAAAGGACTAGCTCCTGTCAAAGTTAAAATCTCTCTTTTCAAAGATCAGCAGACAAGCGGTTACATATGGTCTGTCTACATATATTTCCGAGTAGATAACCAATAGTATATTGATAGTATATGATATTTATCACGCTGATAAAGGTCGGTTCAGAAAAATTAGATCATATACAACTATATAAGTGTAGAACTAGATCATAGCTACATGCTGACCCTAGTAATAATCTAAGATATGGACACTTTTTTATTTAGTCTTTTAAGCTGGAATATGCTTTGAAAGAAGATAAATAAAATAAATATTTCTTTCCATGGCATAAACAGCCCATGCAATAATGATTTAAAATATGTGAAATAATTTATAAATATATGTAATTGTAAGGCAAAACATGTTTGAAATGTTATGTTTGTAAGGTGATGGTGGATAATGTAGAATGTCAACTGTTAGTTCAAATAATTAACATAATTAAATTAATAATATACTGTATTTATTATTAATTTAATTAGTCGGGTAGTCATGGCCTAATGGTTAGAGAGTCGGACTCATAACCCAAAGGTTGTGGGTTTGAGTCTTGTACCAGCAGGGATTGTATGTGGGGGGAGAAAATGTACAGTGCTCTCTTCCACCTTCAATACCACGACTGAGGTGCCCTTGAGCAAGGCACTGAACCCCCAACTGCTCCCTGGGTGCTGCAGCATAAATGGCTGCCCACTGCTCCGGGTGTGTGTGTGTGTGTGTTCACTTTGGATGGGTAAATGCAGAGCACTATTTCCGAGTATGGGTCACCATACTTGGCCACATGTCACGTCACTTTTAAAAATATAACAATATTTTAAGTGTATTGTTTTATGCTACATTGTGTGTGTGTGTGTGTGTGATGGTATTAAAACTTTAAAAAGATTATGCTTAAATAAGAAACTTTTAAAGAATCTAAAGTGTTTGATGCGAAATAAATCTAATATAAATGATACTTTAGTTGAAATTTAAGAACCGCCGGACATCAGATGTAGGGATACTGCTTATTTAAACTTTACATGAATGTTATGCTTTGAAATACATGTAGCACATTTAAACCATTCTTTTAGATCATCTGTCTGGAACTCCTCCCTCTCTGTGAGGGCTCTGAAGCAGACCCTCAGTTTCACATATAGGAGAATACCCCTACGAGGACCTGTGAGATTTTGTTTATGATTCAACTTAAACATTTTTATTTAGTTTTATTTTATTTTATTTTATTTTGGAAGCATTTCATTCATGTTTGGACATCGTCGCGTAAAGTTCTATCTCTTAGCACTCTAAAAAAAGGTAAGGCAACATTTTTCATATTTATTGTGCCCTAAAACTATATTAAATGTTTATTTTATACAACGTGTTATATATAATTAAAGTTTTATTTGCTACTATCTTCTTTATAAGATCAATAAGCTTAAATACGTGTTGAATACATGTTTCAATGTATGATAAATTATTTGCTTCAGTAACATGTTAAATGTCATATATTTTATTATTTAAAATAGAGATAAGTCTCTCTTTAGCGCGAAATGTTTATGTATGTGCGTGCTTGTTCATATGACTTATCAGGACACAAATTTGTATAACTACTCTGATATAACAACGTAAATGTGTTTATGATGAAATTTCTGAGTTTTGAGTCCTCATAATTAAGATTGCTTACAAACAATATTTAATAAAAAATGTAAGCATATGCAGAGATTTTTGTGTGACGGGCAGGTGTTTGTACAGTACAAAATCATTACGCCTATGGAGCGTCCCCAGAAAACAAAAACCAAGGTGTGCGTGCGTGCGTGCGTGCGTGCGTGTGTGTGTGTATGCATGTGCGTGTGTCAGCACGACCGCCTCAGACTGACATTTCACTTCTGTTAGTGAGAAGAG
>NW_015538062.1:34569-37843 GCF_001515605.1 Sinocyclocheilus anshuiensis
AGAGAATAGTTTGTTTTATACCATCAATGAGCTTAAATAAGTGTTGAATACATGTTTAAATGTATGATAAATTATTTGCTTCAGTAACATGTTAAATGTCATATATTTTATTATTTAAAATAGAGATAAGTCTCTCTTTAGCTTGAAATGTTTATGTGTGTGCTTGTTTATATGATTTATCAGAGCACAAATTTGTATAATGACATGGATATTACTCTGATATAACGACGTAAATGTGTTTATGATGAAATTTCTGAGTTTTGAGTCCTCATAATTAAGATTGCTTACAAACAATTTAGTTAAAAATGTAAGCATATGGAGAGATTTTTGTGTGACGGCCAGGTGTTTGTACAGTACAAAATCATTACGCCTATGGAGCGTCCCCAGAAAACAAAAACCAAGGTGTGCGTGCGTGCGTGCGTGCGTGCGTGTGTGTGTGTATGCATGTGCGTGTGTCAGCACGACCGCCTCAGACTGACATTTCACTTCTGTTAGTGAGAAGAGTTCAAAGCAGGATTTAATTTTCCAACTTGTGTACAATTTGTAAACATTTTACTCGAGGGTATGAACGTCATTGGACCCAGAATAATGTAAAGCATTTTTATTGTCAAATGAAACTATAGTAAATTTTTATTTTTTTATAAAGTATGTTATGTATAATCACTGATGCACTGGAGATGTTTTGACATGTTTGTGTTTTTGTGAAAACGATGTTTATGCGTAGTTAGTGAAAAACTAAAATTTTCGTTTAAAATGCTTGTTTAAAATGTGTTTTATAAGTTCAATAAACATAAATAAATGTTGAATACATGATTAAAATGTATGATAAATGATTTGCTTTGCTTTAGTAAAATGTTTGTTACTACGATGTGTTTTATAAGTTCAATAAGCTTAAATAAATGTTGAATAGTTGTTTAAAATGAATGATTTGCTTTAGTAACATGCTGTCATATTCTTTAAAATGGGGATAAGTCTCTTTTAGCCTGTAATGTTTATGTATGTGTGTGCTTGTTTATATGATTTATCAGAGCACAAATTTGTATAATGACATGGATATTACTCTGATATAACGACGTAAATGTGTTTATGATGAAATTTCTGAGTTTTGAGTCCTCATAATTAAGATTAAATGGGGGCGCGACACACACACACACACACAGCCATGAGCACACTCACGCAGGCGGAGGGAGAGAGAGAGGGTGAGGGGGGAGAGAGAGAGAGCCATACTGATTTAAAGTTTAAACATGACCAATTTGTGATCATTTTCATTTGATACCCGACTTGAAATCCATGAAGACATGTTTTCTCTGGTCCCCTGAAATATGTAAGACAAATTATATTTTTATTGATTTATTTTCAATTCATTATTATGCTGAGAATCTTTTTATACAGTATTATATGCATCAGTACAAACACATATTGTGATACGATCTCACGATCTGTTAAAATTGTTTATTTATTCTGTTTATTCTTCATCAACATGTCCTTGTTTTTCTCACAGCTCCCATAGAGAGAGAGAGAGAGAGAGCGAGCATAACACACAGCAACCGGACACCCCTCACGGGCACGTACACCGCAGATGCGTCCGGATGTGGGAACGCTCCATAAAATCTTCAAAAACATTTCTCAGGAATTCATTTATCTCCTGTCATCCGCTGGACACGTACAAAAACAACATATTTCATCCCCTGGAGCTCAAAGGTTGACGGCTGAATTTCACGCGCCCCGATTTTCGCATATGGAAATAATTATGATGTCAGAGGTCACATATGGATATAATTATGAGGTCAAAGGTCAAAGTCATCAATCAAGTTGTCATAAGCTACCGGTTACTTACTACTTACATTGTATGGGTCAAAATTATTGATTTTTCTTTTATGCCAAAAATCATTAGGATATTAAGTAAAGATCATGTTCCATGGATATATTTTGTAATTTTCCTACTGTAAATATATTAAAACTTAATTTTTGGTTAGTAATATGCATTGCTAAGAACGTCTCGGTTACTTATGTAACCCTCATTCCCTGAAGGAGGGAACGGAGACGTCACGTCAGTGACCGACGAATTGGGATCTCGCTTAGAGAGACCAATCCACTTCGAGTGTAAACTAAACGAGCCAATGCACATTGGCATGCAATGATTGCATCCAGCTGCCGCTGAGGCTATACCGTGGACTTTACACATATGGGAACCACTTATGCCTCTACATATGGAACCCAGCCCTCTACCGGTTCTCACGGATTCAGCGAGTGAGAGCCTGGCGCCGGACGTTCCACCACATCTGGCTGCCGAGAGGATGGAGGAGCTCGACAGGGCCTACAGTACAGACACTCTGGAGCAGTTGTAGCAAGCCGACACTAAACCGGGGTCTCTCAGCGCCTCTACCCGTTTGAGGTGAGAACACAGGAGGATACCAGCTCCACACGAAGGTTATAGAATCTAGCAAACGTGTTGGGGGTCACCCAGCTCGCAGCTCTACAAACATCTGTCAGCGAGGCGCCACGAGCCAGCACCCAGGAGGATGCAACACTCCTAGTAGAGTGAGCTCGCAACCTGAGCGGGCAGGGCACACACTGTGCCCTCTGCTTAGAGACGGCATTCCCTTTCTGCCGGCCTCCGTAACAGACAAAGAGCTGGTCTGAGGTCCTAAAGCTTTGCCAGCTGTGTGCCAGTGCGTCCGTGCCGAGTGTTCCCTCGGTCATGGAGTAGAACAGCTGGCAGTGAGAGGTCTCTGGAGAGGCAAACAGGTCTACATGAGCGGCTCCGAAACGTCTCCAAAACAGCTGGACCATCTGGGGATGGAGTCTCCATTCTCCCGGGAGCGTAGCTCGTGACAGCTCGTCGGCCGTACGGTTGAGCAAACCCGGAATGTGAATGGCACGAAGTGATCTCAGAAGCTTCTGACTCCAAAGGAGGAGGTGGCGGGCGAGTTGTGACATGCCACGGGAGCGCAGACCACCTTGTCGGTTGATGTACGCAACGGTCGCCGTGTTGTCCGTGCGGACCAGCACGTGCTTGCCTCGTAAGCACCCTTTGAGATGGTTCAAGGCAAGGCACACTGCTAACAATTCTAGGCAACTGATATGCCAGTGCAGTTGGGGGCCCGTCCATACCCCCGACACTGCGTGCCCATTGTACGTGGTGGAGGCATCCATCTGTTCAACCGAATCCAACTCCATACCGAGAAAAGAGATCCTCTGTGTCGGGGAGAGTTTGCTCTTTTCCCAGTTGACCTGAAGGCCCAACCGGCTGAGGTGCGAAAGCACCAAGTCC
>NW_015538062.1:37907-41962 GCF_001515605.1 Sinocyclocheilus anshuiensis
GGCGACAGGGACAGCACGGAGGGCAGGACCTCGTACTGATATGCTCGTCCTTCGAACGCGAACCGCAGAAATGGACTGGGGCGCGGAAGGATCGACACATGAAAGTACGCATCCTTCAGGCCGACTGCTGCAAACCAATCTCGGGGACGTATGCACCCGAAGATGCATTTCTGCGTCAACATCTTGAACGGTAACCGGCGAAGGGCCCGGTTAGAGACACGCAGATACAAGATTGGTCGTAACCCACCGCCTTTCTCGGGTACAATGAAGTAATGGCCACCTTCACTGTCATGAAGCGGATGCCACTGAACTTGGGGGGACGCTGGGCGAACTGAATTGCATAGCCGAGACTGATGGTCCACAGAAGCCAACGAGACGGGTTGGGTAGCGCTAGCCAGGCACCCAGATACCGTGCAAGCGGGACCAGCGGAACCACCGCTGTACCCGCAGTGGGGCAGCAAGGTGGAACGCAGGGACCCAACTCGGGCGACTTGTGGGTCTGAGTGTGCGGTGCAACGCTTACCTGGTTCCACAGTTTGGCAGAGGGTGCGTGAGTAGGGCCTTTGTTGACGCTCTCGAACCGCCCGCTGCTGCCTGCTGGCGATGGAGGAGGATGAGTGTGGTCCGTCCGCGACTCTCCGGGGGACAGAGAAAACCGCTCTCTCGTCGAGATTTTCCAGATTCTCCACCCGGCCCTCCTCCGGGGGAGGAAGAGGTGCCTTTATCATCCCCCAAAGAGCAGCTTCCTCCCTCTCTGAGTCACCCGTCCCGGGGCCTTTTGCTCTTTCGCTCACCGCCAGGTTTGACGGGGGCCTGGAAGGGTGGGGCGGCCTGCCTACGCCCAGCTCCACGGCGCCGCTTGCTGGAGGCTGCTGTGGATGCGGCGCAGGAGCAGGGGCAGACGCAGGGAGCCGCCCTCGGCGACGAGCAGGCTGGGGCGCTGCGGCCAGCAGATGGGTGGAGGCAGCAGCTACCTGCCGGAGCTTCTGTGCAGCCGAGAGCTGCTGGGCCAAGCTCTCGACCGCGTCGCCGAAGAGGACAGAAGGAGTGGGACACAGGGGCATTAAGGAACCGAACTTTGTCGGTGCCCCTCATATCAACCAGACACAGCCAGAGATGGCGCTCCTGGACCACAAGTGTGGACATCGCACGACCCAGAGAACTCACGGTGACCTTCGTCGCTCGGATTGCGAGGTCAGTAGCAGTTCGGAGCTCTTTCAGAACTTCCAGATCATGACCACCCTCTTGCAGGTCCCTCAGTGCCTTGGCCTGATGAACCTGCAGTAACGCCGTAGCGTGTAAGGCGGAGGGAGCTTCTCCTCAGGCCGTATAAGCATCACCGGACAGGCTAGACGAGTACCTACAGACCCGGGAGAGGAGGCACGGTTTGCCCTGCCGGGTGGAGGCGGTATTAGGACACAATTGCATCGCAACCGACCGCTCCACAGGGGGGCCCCTTGTATACCCCCTAGCTGCACCACCATCGAGGGTGGTGAGGGAGGAGGAACCAGCAGGTCGGTTTCCGGCAGTAAAAGGTGCCGTCCATGACCTGGTGAGCTTCTCATGCACCTCGGGGAAGAAAGGCTCTGAGGCGCAAATCAGCTCCGCAAGAGTGCGCTAGACTCGTCACACACGAAGCAGTTTGGTAGGAGCAGAACGATGTCGCTCGGCTCCGAAGCGTAAAGTTGGTATGCGTTGCACTGGCTGCTTTTTAATGCTCATGCTGTGATCAGTGGCAGCTGGATGCAATCATCACATGCCAATGTGCATTGGCTTGTTTAGTTTACACTCGAAGTGGATTGGTCTCTCTAAGCGAGATCCCTATTCATCGGTCAACGACGTGACTCGGAGTGACCGACTGAAAGGGAACTTCATTTGGCAACTTTAAAGGCGATTTTCTCAATATTTAGATTTTTTTGCACCCTCAGATTCCAGATTTTCAAATAGTTGTATCTCGGCCAAATATTGTCCTATCCTAACAAACCATACATTAATGGAACGCTTATTTATTCAGCTTTCAGATTGTGTATAAATCTCAATTTCGAAAAATCGACCCTTATGGCTGGTTTTGACCCTTATTTCTAAACATTTACAGATGATGAATAGTTTCAACTGTAGATTGGGTACTGCACAAACATAAACAAATAATTATTAAATGATTTGTTAAGATGTGTAAATAGTAGAAGTCACATCTTACCAGCAAACATACACTCATTCACATCCTTCTCTTAACTCTCTGAGGCAAAAGTCTCCAAACTCATCCTTTCTAATCATCCTACTACTTGTCCGCTTGATCCTATTCCATCTCATCTCCTACAAGCCATCAAGCTCACTCACATCATTAACACATCCCTTTACATTGATGTTTTTCCCTCAGAATTTAGACACGAGAAGTTGGGGATGAAGCAGCGATAATACCCCGCCAACCCTAGAAAGGCTCGTACTTGGGTCTTGGTCTCGGGTCTCGGAGCGGAGCGTACCGCCTCCACGTTCTTCTCCTGCGGCCGAATGAGACCCCGTCCCACCTGGAAACTCAGGTACTTCGCCTCGGAGAGGGCAAGGTGACATTTCCGAGGGTTGGCGGTGAGTCCCGCCCTCCGGAGCTCCGAGAGCAGCGGTCTGGAACTCCCGTGGTTGGGCTGCCCGGTTATAGTGGAGCTGTTGGGCCTGCTGCGCCTTCGTCAGGTGTTCCCGGACTAATGGCATGACCCGGTCGATCCTTTCCCTCATCTGTTGGACATGCTCGATTACAGAGCGATGAGCTGTTTGATTTCTTTCCTAAAAAGAAGAAAAATAAAGACTTTATCTTTATTTAACCTAAATCTGTAATTACAGTTATTTAATTTTAGTTATATAATTCATATACATATCATTTATATCATTTCATATCATTAAGTTATATAATTTCATATACATAATTTGATTTAATAATTTGAAGCAAAAACAGAATGTTCTGTTCTGACTAGCTTTGTGAAATTATACTACATGCCTGAATGAAACTCCGCCGGTCCTACGAAGGCCGTCTCGTTTAATTCTACGTTGAGGACACTTCGTATATGCATCCTACAGAGGATGCGACCTCTAGAGGATTTGACCTCCGGAGGGCGCAGCCTTCTAAATGAGACACAGCTGCATATTCACTCTCTGACAGCGGGTGGCGCTTCTGGAACACCAGATACGGCGTTTCCTTGGTTACCGCTGTAAACAAAGCAGCACTGCGCTGAAACACTGCTTTAATATGAGACCAGATGAAAAGAAAATACCACATAAACTTTTCGGAAGACAGTCAGTTCCCCTCAGAAGCACATTCATATATACCCCCAAATCAATATTGAGGATTTTCTTCCAATAGTTCATGCATCATGAACAGTGAGTGATCTGCCTGCTACAGTATTTTTCTCTGTGCGTCTGTCTTCAGCATCTCTGGCCTGTGTTAACGGGCATTTACAGACTTCATATTTTCCACATAAATGACATTTTGGAAAATGATTGCATTGCAACGGAGTTTGTGCAAGTCCAGAACAGAGACGAACTGCAATAAGACAAAAAATGTCCGGTTGCCGATCACGTAAGTTCCAGGAGCAGCTCCTTTAGTTCGGCCGTCCTACACACAAGTGACTGACCGCTCGCTCACACCAACAGCAGGAGGAGGGTCATGTTACTCTACACTGCACTCAACCTGAGGGATTCCTACACTTGTGAAATTTTAAAATTGCGGTATACCTTGAAACCGCGGGAATCGGCCCATGCCTACTCTCTACAAACAATTAATTACTTCAAAAACAGCGCCACCTCGTTGCTGAAAAATATAATGTAGCGATCTAGTATCTAGGCTATTTTATTAATAAAAATCGTGGGGAAGCGTTGACAACAAGTTTATGTTTGTGCGCAGTGCAATCTGTGATCTCCGACTCTCTCTCTCTCTCTCTCTCTCTCTCTCTGTCTGTGTGTGTGTGTGTGTGTGTGTGTGCGAGTGATGAGTGTGGGTTTGTGTGCATCAATTAAAGCAGCGCATTAATATAGAACGGTGATTAAACTGACTTGGAACTACCTGT
>NW_015538062.1:42056-42353 GCF_001515605.1 Sinocyclocheilus anshuiensis
TCTCTCTCTCTCTCTCTGTCTGTGTGTGTGTGTGTGTGTGTGTGTGCGAGTGATGAGTGTGGGTTTGTGTGCATCAATTAAAGGTAGGGTATGTATTTTTTCAAAAACGCTTTAGAAAAGTCGGGCTGAGTACCAAAACAAACTTGTATCCAATCAGCAGTAAGGGGCGTGTCTACTCATGATGCGGAGGAGAGAGCACTCAGTGCACAGGACAGACATTAGCCAAGCCGAGCGACAGAAAGATAGAGATGTCGGATAAAAAACAAAAGAAGAAAACGTCTGCGGAACAAAAGAAGG
>NW_015538063.1:0-279 GCF_001515605.1 Sinocyclocheilus anshuiensis
TGGTTCCCTTAGTAGGTCACCTGGCGGCGTGGGAGCCCCTGCCAAACTTGTTTCATTGGGTCCTGCCCCGAGCAGGCTCTGGTTCTATCAGTCTAGTCTTCCTAGGAGATGACGCGGGTCTGAGGACCGCCGTTTTCAATAGGAGACTTCAGCTATGAGAGTCCTGATGCCATGGCTCAGGACCTCGGAGGGCAGGCCCCTCTAGGGAAGAGTGGTGTACACCGCATTACACGGTGCCCGTCTCTCCTCAGTGCCCTCAGGAGATCGGTCTGCCAACCC
>NW_015538063.1:379-1152 GCF_001515605.1 Sinocyclocheilus anshuiensis
CGGAAACGTAGCGGTACTAAGAGGCTCGCTACCTCTTAGGAGGTTTCTAGAGCAGCTAGTTCGGCCGTCTCCTGCCGCTTCGTCGCTTCAGGGCACCGACCTAGCCGCGCTGATTACACCAGAGATGTCATTATTCATTATCTCAGTCTCGAAAAAAAAAGATACTGATTCCCTTAGTAGACCTTTCTGGCAGCGTGGAAACTTCTGCCAAATGCGTCTCAGTGGGTGCTGCACACTGTAGAAGAGGCTACCAAATCAGATCGGTTCTTCTCCGCCTCATTTCAATGGGGTCATTCCCACTCTAGTGGACCCCGAGCAGGCTCTGGTAATGGAACAAGAAGTTAACACTCTCTTGAGGAAGGAGGCCATCGAGGTGGTCCCTTCTCTCGACAGACAGTTTGGGTTCTACAGCCGGTACGTCATCGCAAAGAAGGATGGAAGTTCCTGAGGTTTGCTTTTGGGGGCAAAAGCTTACCGGGTTCTTCCGTCGGCCTTGCACTCTCACCCCGCACTTTCACGAGGTGTGTGGATGCTGCTCTGGCTCCTCTGTGCCTCCAGGGCATCCACATACTCAACCACATCGATGATTGGTTGATATTAGCTCAATCTGAGCAGATGGCGGTTCGGCATCGAGATGTCATTCACGCTCTTCACGGTTTAGACTTAACGCCAAGAAAAGTGTGCTTTCTCCAGTACAGAGAACCACTTATCTAGGTGCGGTATGGGATTCGACCACGATGCAGGCACATCTGTCTATTGCTCAGTTTGAGGCG
>NW_015538063.1:1383-1581 GCF_001515605.1 Sinocyclocheilus anshuiensis
CCAAGGTCATGCGGCGATGCCTACGTGCCTTAGACATGTGGAGTAAGCTTGGTTCTTTTCTCAGGGCCCGGTGCTGGAAGCTCCTTGTCGCCGCGTAATGCTAGTGACGGACGTGTCCCTCACCGGTTGAGGAGTGATCATGAGTGACTGCTCAGCCCGCGGTCTGTGGAGCAGCCGCCATCTCACGTGGCACTTCAA
>NW_015538064.1:0-2191 GCF_001515605.1 Sinocyclocheilus anshuiensis
CAAGAACAGTTTCTTTCCACAGGCAATCTACCTCATGAACAGTTATTTGTTCTCTCATTGTGCAATTAAAGTATGTGCAATAACCTTATACTTATTTATCACCCTAAATCCTAGTACATCCCTACAACTTTATTTTATTTTATTCTATTCCTATTCTATCTATAGCACACCTGTACATACAATTTATTCTTTTTTTGTGGTTTATATTTATGCATGTGTATTTTAGTCACATCTTATTTTTATTATCTGTGTGTTGTTGTTGTCTCCGTGTACAAGCTTGTGACACTATAACAAATTCCTTGTATATGCAAACATACTTGGCAATAAAGCTCTCTCTGATTCTGATTCTGAAATGTTCAGCACTGCATGCATACTACATACTGCTGCACTATGGTTAAAAAATTGTAGGCGAATAAATTAAAGTGTTAATATTCTAAACATAATGGATGTAAATCAGATTTCTGAGAGGAATCCTGTAACTGAGTCCAGTTTGGAGGATTAAGGCTTGTATTTCAGGATGCTGTTGTATAAAATCAGTCCAGATTTTCCACACACATCATATACAAACATTGATCCACAGATCCACTCACTGCATGTGAATGAGAGAGAAGAGTGTGTGTCCACATCAACAGATGGACATTTACATGAAGAGCAGAAACTCCAGGAGTTTGAGTTCAAAAAACAGACATTTAGAAAACACGGCGCTCTGCAGAAAGGCCAATGTTTTGATTTCACCATTTTGATTCGACTATATTGGCACCTTCATTTTTTATTTCATTTTTGAGACTTTATAGTCACATGAGTCAGAATATGCAAATTGCTACTGCTTGTCTGTTGCAAGAGAAAGTACATTCTTAGAGAGATTCTGATTGGATGAAAATCTGTGTAGGGCAGGATGATGTCATTAGCATTTTCAGTCATTTACTTAAAGTAGAAAGACTGATGAAAATGTTGAGTAGAAACAATGAAAGAGATATATGACTGAAGTCTTAAATATTGCCCAAATATGAAATATCTGCCAATATCAATTAAAAAGTAAATATTGCCAAAAATGTCAAATATCTGCAAATACAGATTTAAATATTTATAGTTGGAAGTATTTTACCAGCATCAGAAAGACTAAAATGATGAGTAGAAAGAATCATTTGTTTCTAGACTGTTCATCTCACATGAATGGACACAATTTCAACATTTAAGTGTAAAACTTTTACTGTAAGTAGAAAAAAACAATACTCACAGGCTATCAGCACCAGAACAATCAGACAGACGAAGCACTTATAAACGTCTGTAGACAAATTTATTCCATTTTCAACAACAAACACACAGCGTCTCTCCAGAGCGAGACAAGACTCGTGAACATAAACAAGAGCTTGGCGTGTAGATGAGTGACGTCTGTTCACCGGCCAATGAAAACTAACATCTGTACAGAACATTAAACATGTTAAACAGCACGCATGTAACAACCTGATAGTCATTACACATGTGTATTGTGATTTAAAACAATAGTTCACCCAAAAATGAAAATTTACTGTAAATGTACTCACTCTCAGATCATCCAAGATGTAGAGGAGTTTGTTTTTTTCATCAGATTTGAAGAAATGTAGCATTACATCACTTCACTGAAAAAAATTATACTACATTTTTTTAAGGTAAGTGTTTGCAAACAATTTATTTTAACTACATTTAAATAAAAAAAATGTTGAAAGTTAGTCAACTAAATGTGTTTATTTAAATGTAGCTAAAATAAATTGATTGCAACCACTTACCTTAAAAAAAATTTAGTAAATGCAATGAATAATTTTTTTCAGTGTTGCTCAGCAATGGATCCTCTGCAGTGAATGGGTGCCGTCAGAATGAGAGTCCAAACAGCTGATAAAAACATCACAATAATCCACAAGTAATCCACACCACTCCAGTCCATCAGTTAACATCTGGAGAAGACAAAAGCCGAAACAAATTTGTTCCCTTAAATTTTGCTTACATTCCCATGACACTATGTCAGTTATTTCTGAATGTTCAAAACTTCAAATTTTAAAATGTCTTTAAAACGTTTTTCTTGGTTATGCGAACATTAAGGGAAGCAGTTCCGTGCGCATGACGTAAGACGTCAGCGTAGTGCATACATCGCTCAGAAGTGACGAACGCTGAAGCTCAGGGGAGAGATCAAAACAAAACAACGGTCAAGAATTAG
>NW_015538065.1:0-19826 GCF_001515605.1 Sinocyclocheilus anshuiensis
GATAGATAGATAGATAGATAGATAGATAGACAGGTAGATAGATATTTATAGATAGATAGATAGATAAGATAGATAGATAGATAGATAGATAGATATTTATAGATAGATAGATAGATAGATATATAGATAGGTAGGTAGGTAGATAGATAGATAGATAGATAGATAGATAGATAGGTAGGTAGGTAGATAGATAGATAGATAGATAGATAGATAGATAGGTAGGTAGGTAGATAGATAGATAGATAGATAGATAGATAGATAGGTAGGTAGGTAGATAGATAGATAGATAGATAGATAGATAGATAGGTAGGTAGGTAGATAGATAGATAGATAGATAGATAGATAGATAGATCAAGTGTATATAGCCTATTCAAAATTAGGTTACTTAAAAGGTATTATTGTAAAAATATGTATTTGTGAGACATGCTTTACAAAATAAAACGTTCACATAAGAATACAAATCTAATCTATCTATCTATCTATCTATCTATCTATCTATCTATCTATCTATACAATCTATCTAAACAATTTAGCAAGGAATTGGAAATAAGAAATGGGGTTGGATATGCTAAATAAATAGGCTATAGCCTAAATACAATTTATTGCACAGTGGGGAGAACTTATTGTATCCATAAGATGCAACCATATTGTAATGGTTAGAGCGTCTCAATGGGCCATTATGTGTTTCATAAATTGACCGTCATTTTTCTTCTCCCCATTCAAAATGCAGTGCATCACATCAGCTGTCATGAGTTGTGAATGGAAATATGGGCCGGTGTCAGGACCGTCTCACGTTGATGGCGTCATTCTGTGGCGCCAAAACAGTTTCCTCTCTCAGCTTCTTCAGAGTACCTCCGTTGTGGACATACACACTTATCTAGGACAAAAACAAAATTAACTGTGTGGTGTTTAATGCGTCACCCATACCGGCAGTTTTTTAGCGCGTCTAGTGGTTTATAGGCCCTGTCGGTCTCGCCATGAACGACGACGATGATTTGATGGCAAGTTTTCATTCAGGTCAACTCCATGCTAATGAGGCGTCTGTTCCTGATGGACTTTGCTGGGTGTCAATTGTCTCCTGTCTACTGCTAGCGTGCTCCTATGTTGGAAGTTTATACGTTTGGAAAAGCGATTTACCAAGGTATTTTTCATAGTCTTTGGCTGTGTCACAAAACCTAGTGAGCTCCCTACTTAGGCAGCGTTGTAACGACAGATTCGACGCTTACAGTATATTGTTTAAATCCAATGTTCGAAAAAACATTGTTTCAAGCGAATGCTGAACCAAATGTATCGTTTTAAAAATGTTAAAATGTCGTTTGAATCGAATTGTTCAAATGCAGCTTGAGTGGAATAAAAAAAAAAATATATATATATATTCGAATCAGATGTTTTAAAGTGCTCTTTTCACATCGAACCTTAAAACTATTGATCAAATGGTACGTTTGGAACTATTTTTCAGCACAAAATGTTTCCATTCTTTGACATCAGCAACATGAAGTGCAAGAAATATTTGTAAGTTGATGAAAAACCTAATAATTAATTAAATCCCAATAAAATTACACAATAATAAATAATCTTAAAGTAAACAATCAGGGTAAAATATCATGGATTTTATTTTCATTTATTGTATGATTTGTATTAATTATTAATATTTTGTTGTAGCAGCCCTAGTGTCAGCCTGTCTGATTCCCCCTCCCCCCACTGTTTATATATTTGTCTTGTTGTATGTAACAAACTGGTGGCAAGATGCAAACTTGTTACTGTATAATGCACTTTAACAACGATTGTTGTTTGTTTGTGTGGTTGTTTGCGCTAACAGGGATCATCCTGCAGTGATAAAGAGGCGCTTCACCAGTGTACTGATTGTATCTGCTCTGTCGCCAGTGTTTGTGTGGGCATGGAAAGATTTCACAGGCATCCAGGTTAGTTTACTGGAACACACATGTCTAGTTCTTACTGTTGTTTGCGGTATGTGTGTTTACCATGCTCTATTTGATATGTTGTCCTTGATCTCACTGCATCATACAGTTTTGTTGTTAGTAATTAGTTTTTAACCTTATTTGACGCAGAAACACCAGACTTGCTCAAATTTGTTTGATTTCTCCTATAGCCTGGTCCCTCATTACTGGCCCTTATGGGGATCCGGTTGGAGGGTCTTATTCCGGCTATCATTCTTCCGCTGCTATTGACCATGGTTAGTAAAAGACAAAATCTGTACTTGGTGTTTTTTTTTTAGATAATGGAAAACAAGTGTTTATCTTCAACCTAAAGCCACACAATATTGAAATGTAAGATTCTGAGAGACTTTCAGATTGTAGAATAGTCTTTCTATTGGACACCTGATCTGGCACATTTTTGTGTGTTATATATGATTATTTTATTACTCTGTTTTCTGTCAGGTGCTGTTTCTGGGTCCTCTGATCCAACTAGCCATGGATTACCCCTGGGGTTTCATTGATGGGATGAAAGTTGTAGTTGGTAAGCAGTCTTTTCCACTTCTAGTGATTTCTCCAGTGAATCTCTTTAATTATAAAGCTATTTTGGGGATTTAAATAATCTGTTAGTGAGCTGTCATGATGCTAAATTATTATAGACAGCAATAAGTGTCAGCCAAATAATTTGGGAGGTGAATCTGTATCTTCATGTTATGCCAAATAAATCAGCTAGGTTGATCTTTGTTGCTGTAAAAGAATCAGATTGGCTTCAGTGTCAGTGTTGTTGTAAATGTGATTGGTCTGTTATGTCTTTGCAGACCCTTGCTTCTGGTCGCTGTGTCTGAGTGACATGCGCTGGCTGAGGAACCAGGTTGTGGCACCATTGACAGAGGAGTTGGTTTTTCGGGCATGCATGCTTCCCATGCTAGTACCCTGTGCAGGCCCCTCCACCGCTATCTTCACATGTCCACTCTTCTTTGGTGTGGGTGAGTGGTGACGTGCCATTTGCTTAGATACAGGTTGGGGTAAATACATCAATTATTTGTTTTTACTCTTTACTCTTACTTTTTAACATTAAGCAGTCAACAAGAAATCAAAACTGACTCTTTGCATTCTTGATACAAATCTTAATGTTAACTATTCATCAGTGCATGTTATTCTAAAGAACAAAAAGTAGTCTTGTTAGTCTTTCATCAAATGTAATAACTACTTTTTTGGCTGATGTCACCAAGGCTGTGCAAATCTGGTAAACTGTGTATACATTCAGTTTCATTGAATAATAATTCTGTGGATTGTTCATATTTAAGGACACTTTCTCACGTAAAAATTTCCTCCTACTTTACAACACATACATACACACACACACACACACAAGAAAGAAAGAATAACCATGATGTAATATTAATGAATTTAGAGTAATTTAAATGTTCAATTTCAGCCTTTCGTTACTCTCCTCTTAGCAAAAATGTAATGCTCTCTAAAGCTGCATGTGATGTTTGGTTGCAGACTTCATTCAAAAATTTGTGCATGCATGTGAATAGTGAATAAGACCCATCGTGTTAGGCTACTTTTGTAGATAATGCACTCTTTCTGCAGTCTTCCAACCTAATTTAAAGTTGCGATTAAATGGTAGTAGCGATACATATTTTCTAACATATACGTCACTTTTCCTGGAAGGTTGAGTTATGACATTTTGGTTAAACATTTCATACATGCATGCATGGATGAATCATTCACAATAAGATCTATAACATGCATTTACAAGATGGGTTAAATTTTCATTTCATGGCAGCTAATGTAATAAAGGTTACATTTACATTTACATTTACATTTAGTCATTTAGCAGACGCTTTTATCCAAAGCGACTTACTGCGATAATAGCAAATACTAAAAACAGACTTTAAAAAGAACTGTTCGGATACTCTCCAGGGAAATTATTGTTGATACTTAGCAGTGGCACTACCTAGATATTTCATGCGGTTCTCTGAAAATAGATGGAAATCAACCTACTCAAGTCTTATTTGACAGAAAATATCACCTCTGTATTAATGTGTTTGAATGACTGACCACTGACTTGCTCAAGAAAAACAAGACTGTTTATAATTTAATTTGCATTGCTTTGTAGACCATTATTGTTATGGTAGCCTTTTCTTCTTTCTCTCTCTCTCTATTTGCATGTGAGTGCAGCTCATTTTCACCATGTAATCGAGCTCCTGCGGTTCAGACAGGGCACTGTCTCAGGGATTTTCCTCTCTGCAGGTAATCGAGTCATTAGTTTACTGTCATCTTTAGTGCGAGGAGTGCCACCTGTGAGACATAATTACTCATGTCTTTGTTTGTTTGTGTATTTTTCAGTGTTCCAGTTCTCCTACACTGCAGTATTTGGAGCTTATACAGCTTTTATATTCATCAGGACAGGTGCATCCATTATCTTTAATACTACTGATGCATGCACTACTTCACAATAGGACTAAAACATTCTAAAATAAAAAAGTTTTGCTTTAAAATTATTAATAGTAACCTCTCTCAGATCATTTTTGTATTGTAGCTGTTTTCATGACAATTAAGCACATTGACTTCCCAGTTCATATTTCCGTAATGCAAAAAAATAAAAGATCTGGCTCATGACTGCAATGCACAAGAAAATTTTTTTAAAAATAGTATTGTAAAGTATTTGTGCTTTTGCCTTTCTGCTTTTATTAAAATATAATTGTGTCAGGCACAATTATGACTCATAATGTAAACTAGATAAAGTTTGCTTAAGAAAGCATAGCGACAAAGGTTGAAGTAGTTTGAAAAGCTTGAGGTTTGAAGATTAAGTTTGAATCATTTTTAAGTTCTAAGTAATTTTAAAAGCTTTACGTTTAATATAAGTCTGTGGGATTTTTGAGTTACTTTTAGTCTGTATTGCAGACAGTGATGATAATTAGGGAAGGAATTAAGCTCAGCTGTCATGAAAATAATATCACAATTCAACAAAAATTGTCTTTGTTTTCTTTGTGTAAAATACAATTCTTATTTTTTTGTATTTTGGGTGAAATGTGACCAGGAAATGGTATCGACAGACCTGAAACTCTCAGAGACAATGTTCATTGTAGTTTTGATTCAGCTAGATTTGTAGCAAACAAACTGTAATGGCATACAAAGAAATAGCTGCAACTATCTCTTTCTATGTTTGTGTCTGTAGGTCATTTGGTGGGTCCTGTGCTGTGCCACTCCTTCTGCAATTACATGGGTTTTCCAGCTCTCAGCACGGCCCTGGATCACCCGCACCGCCTCACGATTCTCTCCTTCTACGTGCTGGGGGTCGTTCTCTTCTTCCTCCTCATCTTCCCCATGACTGACCCGCTCTTCTACGGTTTTCCCACACCTGTCTGCACCCTGACCTCCACGCCTGGATCCATCTGCTCCTGATCCATCCATACCTCCATCCCGCGTTTCATCCATTCCTTCTCTCCAGCCATTTGAAAAGGAATTGCTGTTTTGCTGCTGGTTTCACCAGGAGAGCAAGGGACTGCTGGAGAACAGGTATGAAAATTCACAGCCTCTGTGAGGTGGTGCGTGGAAGAACTCGGTGGATGCAAAACATCCTCAGGTTGCACTGGCCATTCTTTTCACCATTCAGCCGACGTTGCATTATCAAGTGACTTCAGCTACTGGCCTACATTTGATGAAAACAAGTTAATTATATGTGTCTGCATGTTTATATGACAATATTTCAGTGTGTTTATCATGAGATTGGTGCTGGGGATAAAGGTCAGACACTATTACGGGTTTCCTAGGAGGATTTGTATGCTGAAATGTGCATTGCTAAAATGCTAGATTCCCTATTTTTTTGTTGTGATTTTAGAATCTTGTTCACATACACCGTACCTTGTTTGATCTGGTGCCCTTACTTGAAGACGACATTCATTTTTACAGACTTACTTTGTTTTACTCTTGATTTTTATTGTCTAAATATCACATCACTCAAGTCAGTAAGCTTACATTTAAATAAATGTCTTTAGGTATGCTTTTGGAGCAATAGACTTAAACCTATAAGAGTAACAAAATGTAGTGAGTGAGTATCAGAAGTTGAATTGCCCTGGCCTGAACACACAGCTTTATGTGTAGGTCTAGATAGAATTGTGGCCTCATGCACATTTCTAATATGAGGTCTTTTTAAAGCATTGATCAGTCCTGCCTTGGCCGTTTGCTAATTAGAAAAAAAGAGGAAATACCAATTACTGTTTATATTGTATCGTGGTTCGTGGATATTCATTAATAGATTTTGACCAATGGTATTTCATTTGTATTTAATGCAGAGCTAAAGACATTCTTTTTTACATCTTGTGAATGTAGTATGGTAGCACTGGAGGATGTTGAGTTAAATTCTAGACTTCTGCTTTAGTAATGGTGGAAATTCCAACACTTTCTTTTTATGACTACTGTCTTGTAGTCATAAACCACGTGCAACAACATTGAAACTACCTATATCAGAATTACACTTTGAGTTCTTTGACCGATATGTTTTACGTTCTAAATCTAAATGCTAAGCTTTTTATAAACCTTTTATATATTAAAAATGACATAGTAACGGCCTCATGAATTTTTATGCGGGTTCCTTCACCATGGAGTGTTAGTGAAAACTCATACCACTGATCTGCATGCTGCTACACTGGTGACATATGGATGTTCGAATGATGATTGATATAGAAACACACCAAATACAACTCTTAACAGCTTCTAGGAATAGTTGACCCAAAAATTAAATCCCTGCCATTATTTACCCGTGTCATTACTTCTAAAAACCACAAAAGGAGATATTAGGCAGAATGTTCATGCTGCTCTTTTCCATATAATGAATGGTGAACGGAAGCTAAATTCTAAAACTTATTGTAGTCCATATGACTTAAGTGCTATATTCCACTCATTTGTGTGATTTGAATATGCATATATTATGCTCATCCAAAATGCATAACATTTCTTGTGTGTTCCAAGAAAGAAATAAGTATAAGTAAATTTTGTGTGAACTGTCCCTTTAGCAAGTGTGGCTTTTAATGTTATGTAGTTGTATTTGGTTTCAGTTCTCATTAATTGTGAAAGCAGAGTGTATAGAGAGTATATATAGAAACTATCATTTACTTCATTGCTTGTAATTTGTTGATTAATATATTGGCATGGCTTGCCCTCACATTTATTATGTGTGTACCATAGGGTCATTTGTAGGCTTTCTGTGTTGTGAGAGACCATGCAAAGTAAACCTTTTAAGCAATAGTCTCACAAACAGGATCAAATCAGGGATTTCCATCTAGTGCCACATAAGAGGTTTGTTTTGGGTGTTTCTTTTATTCATTCCCAAAATAATTTCTTATTTGGCTCGCTACAAAGAAAACTGATATCTATAACATCACTTTAAACAGCCAAAGTTATGGTAGGAATTTATCGCAACTTGTCCAAATTACTACAGTGATTTGGTTTACTTGTCTCTAGCGTTCAAAAAATTGTGTTTCAAGTGTGCCATAGTGTATATGACTGTACTGACGCATTAACCCAAGGAGCATGCTGTATGTAAGCACTGTTTAACTGTGACTGGCTACATGGAATGCTGCTTTAGTTTAGTTGCTTTGTGGTTGAGGTCAGCAGAGGGCGCCAGAGGACCATTGTTGTGTGTTGTGTCTTTTCGTTGTTGTCAAGATTAAGCAGCAGTCACCTCCTTGTGTTTATTAAGAAACTTTATCCGTATTGCTTTGCATATTTAATCCTGTTATTAGATAATTGAATTAAACTATGATTAAATTATACCCTGATATGCAAAGAACTTGTTGAAGAAGGTAAACTTTTTTTTGGAAAGTCACTCATTGTTCTAGATTTGAGCTGCACTATGGGATGTTGGAATTGGATGCCATGTTGAATTATGATTGTTAGGGAAAGCTGAATGCACAGGTGCTCTGGCGAGGACAGGTTTCCTGTCAGTGCTGTTATTGATGACTGGTGTAACTTTTAGTAGGAGAATGCTTGTAGTGAATTTGTGTCAGGAGCTTGTTAGTTGTCACAGTCCAATACTCTTATCCTCACTTTCTTAATTTGTGAAGTCACTGCATTCATTTATTTTACAAGAGAGTTTCGACTACTGTTTTTTCCTTAGAAGTGTCTTTCATCCCCTGTTTGAGTTCACAGTGTTCTTTCTTTTATCTGGTTGTTTGCAAGCAAAACATTTGCACCAGGGCTTGCGTTTTAGATGCTTTGAACGTCATATTTACAGTAAGGAGGAGCAATAGACGTTCAAATCTATTTTTGCAAATGTGAAAAGTAGCTGAGCGCTGTTTTAGCTCATTGAAACATCATCTTGAAAAAATGTAAAGTATTTGAGAATCTCTACACAGATGAATTGAATAGACTGGTTGTTCATTACAAACAAGTCTGATGTTTATACTGAGAGCTATATTTTGTAATCAAATCTATTTTGGTGACTCAGAGAATAATGTGCATGCAATTTTCTGTAATTCACTGATGGACAAATGTTTTATGACAATCTTTTTGGGGGTCTTTCAATCCACTCTGCAAAACTCTGCCGTTTGTAAATAAATTAAAGGTTTTTAAACGCCTCACTTGGAGTTGTTCTCTTTTTATTTCTGTATCTTTTCAGTAGGTAATGTGTGTAATTTCTGCACCATCAGGCAGAATGGTTTCTGAAACATTTCTGCAGTTCTTCAGACAAACAGGTAATCCTGCTTGAAACTCACATTGGTTGGTTGAGCCACAGGTTGATGGGTGCAGTGTTTTTAAAGCACTAGTGTGTGCACATTTTTTAAGGGAAAGTCAACCCTGAATGACTTGTACGTTGACTTGCATGCTAAACTAGGTTTTTTTGACATTGCAAAAGTTGAACACTTCAGCTTTAAGTGATATTTTAATAACGGAGTCTCAGAAATGGGTTTGCTTTGATATGTAAAAACTGAATTTGTTTCTACAAAATGTTGTTTAAGCTCAGTATAATTTATTTTCTTTTTGTTCAAAATTGTGTTACCAGTGTTTGACCACCAAGGAGAGATGTTATAATAACAATTTTACATTTAGGCATATATATGATATGTTTGTATTAAAAATTCTTTCCTGTTCCACCCTAATATTTATTAATTTCAGTACAAGTGACAGCTCATCTTCTGACATTTTTTGAGCATTGACAAAACTGGGCCAAAACACTTGGAGACTGACAGTATCATTGTAGTCTCATGTTCAGGTACAGGAGAGATGTCAAGGCATGTATCTATTTGCCTCCCTCTTTTAGATTTGTTTGAATGTAAATGTGTGACGTTTTGAACGTTTGTTGGCTTCATAGAATCATGCTATGCAGGCAGGGTCGGCGCCAGAGCGCACAAAGTGAGGGGGCAGGCACAATTTTTTGGGGGAGGAGACCTTCCCAGGGCAGTACCTTGCCTCACCGACTAAAATCAGGGCGCCCACTATGGAGACGGCACCAGAGGTGAGGGGGCACAGTGACCGAGGTGACCGGGCCGGGCCCCCTCAGCCCCCCCCGTGGCGCCGACGCTGCAGGCCTGGCATTCTTCACAAGTGGGTGTATGGATAACTGTTAACACTAAATCATGCTGCCTCATCTGTGATGAGTAATTTGCTTCATACAGGTTTACTCAACATCTGAAAATGGGGTTGGTAACAGTATAATTTATTTAATGTCTCTTATGCTCACAAGAGATGCATTTATTTGATGAAAAATACAGTAAAACAGTAATATTATTACAATTTGTAAAGTAATGTTTCTGTTGTAGTATATCGTAATATATAATTTATTCCTGTGATGACAAAGCTGAATTTTCAGCATCATTGCTCCAGTCTTCAGAATCCTTCAGAAATCATTATAATATGATGATGATTTGGATTTTATTAAAGTGTTTAAAACATTTGTTCTACTTTAAGTTTTTTTTTTGTTTTTTTTTTGGAGAAACCATGATATATTGTGTCTAGATTCTTTTCAGTGAATAGAACGTTTAAAAAGAACTAGAAATCTTTTGTAACATTATAAATGTCTTTATTGTTACCTTTGATCAATTTAATGTGTCATTGCTGAATGAAAGTATTAATTTCTTAATAAACTGCCCAAAACTTTTGAGCAATAATATATTTATCATATAATTTCTTAATGACTTTGAAAAGATAGCTGGAGGGCTTTTCTTTGGCTTCACTGTTATGTATGTCAAAGCACTATTCTATATCTAAGCACTATATCTCTTTGTCAGTCTGTTTTCAGTCTCTGAGTATCTGTATTTTTTCGAAATCTTGGTCCAAGCTTTTGAATGGAGAGCAGTGAAAACTGCAATAACTAAAAGTCAAACTATCTATTGCATGCATTTTCATAAAAGCTTCTCTCAGTCAAATCTTAATTAAATCCAAATGATAGTGAGTGCTTATATTGAAAAGTAAAGTTGTTTTTTGCTTGATTTAACCCGGTGAGAGCGCATTGTTGACATGAAGTATCAATGCAAGAAAATGAACTGAAGAACGCAATGTTTGTTATTAATATCGACCTGTTGGGTGAAGAAAACTCTGCAGGTGCCCTGCAGGGTAGGAACTTGTAATGATTCATTTGGAATGGATAGATGAACAAACATAAGGTAGATTTTTTGGGGCATAAAAGAGTAGTGATTGCACATTAGTTTTCTTGCTGGGTAGTCTGACTGAAGTCAAAAGAGCCTGTGCGTAAGTCTATGGAATTGTCCCAAATAGTGTACTTGATGTACTTCACAATTTGCCTTCACAATAGACTATTACTTGTAAATATGGCATTACGTCATCATAATGTGGACTTTGAGGAGGCATTTGGGACATGGCCTGTTATATTCTTGGGCAATTTCTGATCCAATTTTTTGAGTAGCTTTTGGCAATTTTTTTTTTGTCCACCATGCAAATGTTTGCTCAAAGTAACAACACAGTTTTCCTTAACGAGACATATTTTTTTAGCATTTCAGACAGGTCTGCAGAAAGAGTGCACAATTAGGTATTTTCGCGTTTAAAAAGAACTAGAAATCTTTTGTAACATTAACAATCTTTATTGTTACCTTTGATCAATTTAATGTGTCATTGCTGAATGAAAGTATTAATTTCTTAATAAACTGCCCAAAACTTTTGAGCAATAATATTTATCATATAATTTCTTAATGACTTTGAAAAGATAGCTGGAGGGCTTTTCTTTGGCTTCACTGTTATGTATGTCAAAGCACTATTCTATATCTAAGCACTATATCTCTTTGTCAGTCTGTTTTCAGTCTCTGAGTATCTGTATTTTTTCGAAATCTTGGTCCAAGCTTTTGAATGGAGAGCAGTGAAAACTGCAATAACTAAAAGTCAAACTATCTATTGCATGCATTTTCATAAAAGCTTCTCTCAGTCAAATCTTAATTAAATCCAAATGATAGTGAGTGCTTATATTGAAAAGTAAAGTTGTTTTTTGCTTGATTTAACCCGGTGAGAGCGCATTGTTGACATGAAGTATCAATGCAAGAAAATGAACTGAAGAACGCAATGTTTGTTATTAATATCGACCTGTTGGGTGAAGAAAACTCTGCAGGTGCCCTGCAGGGTAGGAACTTGTAATGATTCATTTGGAATGGATAGATGAACAAACATAAGGTAGATTTTTTGGGGCATAAAAGAGTAGTGATTGCACATTAGTTTTCTTGCTGGGTAGTCTGACTGAAGTCAAAAGAGCCTGTGCGTAAGTCTATGGAATTGTCCCAAATAGTGTACTTGATGTACTTCACAATTTGCCTTCACAATAGACTATTACTTGTAAATATGGCATTACGTCATCATAATGTGGACTTTGAGGAGGCATTTGGGACATGGCCTGTTATATTCTTGGGCAATTTCTGATCCAATTTTTTGAGTAGCTTTTGGCAATTTTTTTTTTGTCCACCATGCAAATGTTTGCTCAAAGTAACAACACAGTTTTCCTTAACGAGACATATTTTTTTAGCATTTCAGACAGGTCTGCAGAAAGAGTGCACAATTAGGTATTTTCGTGGACAAAGCACATGCTTATTTTGGTCTGAGATGCGGTGCATTTCTTTGCCCGTGTTTTGCGTGCTTGATGTTAGTTGCATTATATAAGTCACTTTGGAAATTGCAGCACATTTCGACTATACGGCAAAATACTGCATGTGTGAAATTGTCAGATGCATTATTCAACATTCTGGCAGCAATTAACACGTTGCTGATAATTGCACAGAAAGGAACATTTGGCATATTCATATTCTTTTGTGTGATGCTATTCATCACACGAGAGAATGCATGTAAACTCATGTATGTAAATATCACACCTGACCCTTGTTATAAAAAAGCTGGGTATATGTCAGGATTACTTGTCACAATCCTTCAGTTCTTTCATTGGAATATATTGGAAAATTTATAAGATACAGAAAGGGATGACTTTGATTTTTCAGAAAATGTATCTGATGGAGAATCAGAAATGCCTTGTAGCCGTCTTAGAAACCTCTTGATCACTTTAACAGTAAATCTATTCCAACAGGAATGCAGCTCCAAATGTCTTTCACCAGGTTTATACACCAGCAAGAGGCTATACACCATCTGTTCATATTTTACATTTTCTTGCCCTCTATGTCTTAGTCTCTCATTTGTACTCAGATTATTATAACTGCATATATGCATTCCAAGGGAAGCAGAGGCTAAATGCAAGGTTTCATGCAAACTGACATCGAAACTCACTAATTATATTCTACTGGAACAAATTTGCCCATCGGCCTCTGATCATCATGGCCTCCTAACAATCCCCATATCTACTGATTGGCTTCATCACTCTGTCTCCTCTCCACCAATAAGCTGGTGTGTGGTGGGCGTTCTGGCGCACTATGGCTGCCGTCGCATCATCCAGGTGGATGCTGCACACTGGTGGTGGATGAGGAGATACCCCCTGACAATGTAAAGCGCTTTGAGTGCCTAGAAAAGCGCTATATAAATGTAATGAATTATTAATTATTATTATTATTATTGCAGTAACCGTTTGAAAGACTTTTAGAATTGCCTTCACTTTTACTCAATGAGTTTCTGCACTTTGGAGTTTGTCTGCACTTTGTGTGTTTCTGGTAACTTTCTCTAAACTCTTTGCAAGGAAGGACCTTATTGATTGAACAGTTCATGCAGTGGTTGTAGAAGGAGGCAGTGAAGGCTGAAGCGTTGTCCTGCTGTGACCTTTCTGCAAACGTGTCTCTAGGGTGAAGGTCTGACTTCAGAGAGGATCCGCTCAGCTGTGAAAGACATTACCATTGCTAAACTCACAGGTGTGTCTGGTATATAAACTTCAAGATTTTTTTTTTCTTTTTTCATGCACTTCTGCAGAAGAATACTTAGGTTTGCCTGTGACAGTAATGTGAAAGTCTTTAGCAACATGTTTATGATAAGTGATGATTTTACAGAAAATATTATACAGTATGCATAGTTTATTTGACACACATAACCCTGCCATATAGTGGACACTGTCACAATAATGTATATATAATATTTATTTATTATATATGTAATATATATATATATATATATATATATATATATTTAATAATTTGACTTGATTTTTGTTAAAGAAACCGAGTAGAAGCACAGCATTTCACAGAATATTATAAAAATTTGATAGATTCTCTGTTCAAAATGAATATCACGTTAAGACCAGTTGGTTAAAAGAATAGTTCACCCAACAATAAATATTTGCTGAAAATGTACTCATCCTCAGGTCATCTAAGATGTAAATGAGTTTGTTTCTTCATCAAAACAGATTTGGAGAAATTGACGAAGAAACAAACTCATTTACATCTTAGATGACCTGAGGGTGAGTACATTTTCAGCAAATTTTCGTTTTTGGGTGAGCTTTAAAAGTAGTTGTTAATTCTGAGAAAAGGTCATTTATCATTTGTTTGCAGAAGCCACTTTTAATATTTTGTATCTAATGCCATGCCATTCAGATAATTTCAAGTATGTTTTCATTTCTTTTCAGCTCAGCTGTCCTCTAACTTTCCCATTAGGTTTGAAATATTGCTTCCTGTTGTGTGGTGTTGTTGATTAACAGTTTATTTATAAAAAATAAAAAAAAAAGTAATATGCCTCTTGTGCTCTCTCTGGTCTCGTATGAAAACAGATGGTCGTGATATTGAAGGGGTGGAAGAGACATCGCTGTCGGTAATGAAGGTGCTCTTGCTGAGTGCACATTTCCGAAGATCTTAATAGATTCACAGTATGTGAAAACAGTTTATCTCCAGGAACTGAAGCACTGCATTTCACGGTATTTGCCGCCTGTCTGATGACAGTGCAATGAGGGACGCAATGATGGAAGAGTTTCCAGCCATTGATGTTTTATGCTTTATAGTTACAGTGGCATATGAGACATTATCTCTAGGCAGCGTTATTTCCCACAGAGAAAAATTATGACAGCAGCACCGCATGTGTCATCGTTCTGTTATGTCTTTGCCGCATGCTAGCTCTCATGAAGTCATGTCTGTATTTCATACATAATTGTCACTCTTCTACCAGTTGAGTCATTGAGGTATAAACCATCCCACATGCTGAACTCGATTATGCATTATTTACAAACTACTACACCTCCTGACCCCCGTATGTTTGTTTATTATATATTTTGGCTTATTTAATTATGCCTTCAGCTAAAAATGTCTGTAGTGCAGAGTCCACTTGTGAAAATGCTTCAGTTTTGCATTAATACTTTTCATCGTTATAAATTAGCATCTCAATAATGAGAGTGAAAGGTTGAATTGAAATATTTACATGAATTGATAACACTGTAAAATGCAATATACAATAAGATCTCATGTGGTGGCATTAGTTAGTGCACTGCATGGTAACATGAAGTACCCTTAATGTACCCTGTATTGTTACTTAATGCGGTGCATTAAATAATGTTACCAGATATAACTTTTAATTAAAAAAAATGTGTTGTTAAATGTTAAAATTTAAGATTTATTAAGCCGTATAAATATCGTTTTTTGTAAGTTCATGTTAAATAATGTTGTTAACTAATGTTAAAAAATGAGACCTTGTTGTAAAGTTACTCAAATTTCAGGATTTCTTAGCATTTCTCAAAACAAAGTGTGCAAAAGCTGTGTCTGGGGCAGTGCCATTAAAGGTACATCTTTGTACCCTATTTACCTTTAATGGATGCATATTAGTACCTAAAAGGTACATATTATTACCTAAATGGTACATATTAGTAATGTTTGAAAGGGTGCCATCATAATTTTTATTTTCTTTTAAATTATGAGTAATTACAAGCATCTAAACCTAAGCCAACCTTAAACCTATACTAAATATGTGTTGTTAATTAAAACAACTCACTAATTGTTTAATTGCCCTTTAACAAGGACACCTTAAAATAAACAAATCTTTAAAAATGGTAAAATTCTGTTTATTTCAGAATTTAATTTAAACCTGAAATCCTAGCTTTTTTAAAGTGGGCTCACATTTGAACAACACTGTGTCATGCACTACATGGTATTTCTTGTCCTCATCAACTATTTGTTCTTGCACTATAATATTATTTGAATATTAAATTGATATTTGAACTTCTGTTTAGATAGTAGGCTAATATAATGTTTAATTTAGTATTTAATTGTCGTTGTGCAGAGTACAGGTAGAGTGCTAGTAAATATGAAAGTAAATCCAAAAAAAAAAAAGTGTTGCAATTTAGTACCACTGCATTTAACACATTGTTTCATGTTAAATCAGCACAGAAAATGCATTAAAGTCTGCAGGTTCAGTCTGGGCTTGAGCAACAAGAAATGCATTAGCACACACTCAATCCCTCACCCTTGCCTATTGTTCAGTTGTGGTGAGGTGAGGTTATGGTCATGGTCTTGACTTTTCGTGCTTTTCTCTCTCAGTGTCTGAGTATAAGCTGATGTTACTAAGGGCAGAAGGCTTTGTGTGTGCACATGACCTTGTCGTGCTAAAATTGACAGCTAACTTTGCTGTCTGTGATAAATTTGTATGTGGATATCTGTCATATCCTCTGCACTTTTTATACTCTGAATGTACGAATATGTCACTCAAATGAAATAAAATGCAAAGAAACTGCTCTGGAAATAAGCTAATAAGTGAAGGGCTATTATCCTAGCACTCCAAAGTGAATAGCATGAGCATATTGGAAACAGATAGCATAAGCAACATGCTTTGCTTTGACTTCTTAAGTGCTGTATGCTGAAATCAACCTGTATGTTTTCTCTAATTCAATTTGAAGCAGAGTTGTGCCACCAGTGCAGTACAGAACTTTGGCCTTGTTCGTTCTCATGTCACTCGGAACCACTTTTCAAGTTTCCTGTCGTTATTGCTGTCTGGACACTGTGGGGTGAAGGGTAAATGGGGAAGACTGAATGTGGAAGGTCTAATTCCATCGTCCTCCAGAGACACTGAGCACATAAACGCAGAGGTAATACTGACCAAATCCTCCTTGAAAGACAGTAACACAATACCTCTTACTCTGGGATCTCATAGAAAGAATGTGAAGCAGGCCAAAAGCATGGAGAAAACTTAAGTGAATGTCAGTGACAGTTTTAAATATCTCATTAATTGGTAGTTTAGTCCATATGCATTATGCAGTGCATTTCAGGTGGTCTTTAGCTGTCAAGTAATGGTCATCTAATCAAATCAGTATCTAACTTTTCAAAGAAATGTTGCTGATAGAGTCATATTTCACCCCCAAATCAAAAGAAAATTCAGACAAATTATATTTTGAATCATGGGGAGCCATTATTACACAGTACATTGTCACTTTGACACAGGCTGAATCAATGAATCTATTATCTCTAGAGACCACTCACCTTCCTTTTAACAAATAATCGCCTAATTATTATTCATAAGCCAAGCCAATGAGCATGTGTTCTAGTTTTTAGATTGTTCCTGTCACTTTTTTGCATACATTTAATGAAATCTATTTTTAGTACCCTTAATTTTTTTACCCTTTAGTTTTTTTTTTTTTTGCATTGTTATTTTTCAAGACAATTGTCAACTCGGCTTTCTTGGTAGTTATGGAAATCTTAATAGTCTTGCAGATAATGAAATACAATTATTTCCATTAAGAAAATTAAGCTGTAAATATAAAAATTGTATATATATTATATATATATATATAAAATTATAAAAAAATAAATGTGTGTATAAGGTTATACTTAACTTTTTATTCAGCAAGGACATATTAGTTGGATCAAAAGTGACAGTAAAGACTTTTATAATCTTACAAAAGGGCTCTATTTCAAATAAATGTTCTTTTGTTGCTTTGTATTTATCAAACAATACTGGGGGGAAAATCATATAATGGCTTCCTCAAAATATATAGCTTAAATATTAGCTTTTTTCAACATGGATGATAATAAGAACACCAAACAAGGATATTAGAATGATTTCTCAAGGATGTTTTAATAAACATTAAAAAATAGTTTCTTTGCAAAGGCCTCTCCTCTCCTTTCAAGTCATCTAGATCTATTTGCATGCCCCAAATTATTCACATTTTGTGTATGGCAAGGGTCTTGTTCTGGTTTGCCAGCTTTATTAATTAAACTTGCATGAGATGCACGACTCCAGCTATCATGGTAAATCCAAGAAAGCAGTGACCGTAATCACAATTCATCTCGTTTTAAATTTGTCATAGGACTCCGGCATGAATGCAAGTGGTTTGAGCTTATTGTAGTTGATCAGCAAACACAGTGGCCTCCGCTGTGTTAGTCTGCGCCCTGACATGCCCACACCAATCAACCACTTGTGCACGTTCAGGGCATAAAGTACCCCAGGCACACAGAGTAATTGTTATCAACATAATTGCCATGCCCACTCGCGGCCGGCCTGATTGTGCGTCTTGCAGTCTTCACACACTATGTGTATGTGTGAGCATGGTGTGTGAAAACCAGTGTGATTAGAGCTGAGGAAACTTGACGTGTAACGTTTTACAATGAACCAGTGAAGTCCAACTGGAGAAATAGTCATAGATGCATTTGCGGTCAATTACTCCTGAGACTGGATTGCGCATTACAGCCGCCTCTTATCGTCCAATCAGGTGCGAAAAGTGGATGCAAATGAAGCTGGATCTGTCTGACACTTATATGCAGCCGCAAGGAGACTTATTATTAATAATTATCTGTACAGTGCTATCTTAGAAACCAGTTAGCTTGAAAATGATCTAGGTTATGCCCAGAAAAAAAACCCCTGATATTTGTCTGTGTAATACTTTCTCCTACAATAGTGACCATTTCAAAACATTTCTCTAATTGTTTGAACTGTAGGGTCAAGGTTTGGATTCTGATAGATGCCATAACTTCACTATCTCAGCCTAAAGAACAAAAGTTGGTAAGAATTTGCAGGTTGCATAACACATAATGGCTCAATAGGGACCTTCACCCTGCTCATGAGAATGATCACGAGCTATGACTATAACGTGTGACACTTTCTGTACGTCACTGTACCCTGATACAACAAAAGTACTTTTTTCCTATAGAAAAAGAAAGCTTTTTCAACAGAGATGATATAGAGATTTAATCAGAAGCTGTAGTAGTGTCCTACATAACAGTGCTCATGATGAAAATTTATTTTTAGAAACCACTTTGGCTTCTATTTTATAATTCAGTGTTCTAGGTATCATTGTTTTCAGAAACAATAAAGCAGTAATGTGGCCTCTTGCATCCTTAAGAAAGAATTTAACTAAAAAGACAACCAAAAAATAAAGGTCACACTTTATACTTGTTCTTGTAAGAAATACTGGATAACAACTGGCACGTAATATGCAGTTATTTTGTAGAACTGTATTTAAGTATACATTATAATTTGTGGTTTTTACCAAGGCAGCTGTTCCGTTTTTTGTACATTGTATGTATTTGACAAATGCTTTTATCTTCCATGCATTCAAGTTAAACATTTTATCAGATCATGCATTCGATGGGAATTGAGCCCTTGGCCTTGGCATTGCAAGTAGCATTCTATACTCCTTAAGCTACAGGAACACACCACTGGTATCATGTTGACAGTTTTTTGCATGCATGTTTTTTTTTAACCAAAAATTAATAAAAGTAAATGGTGCTGTTATAACAGTAATTACATATAATATAGCATGAATACTGTAATATAAAGTGCAAATTGAATTATTAGTGTACCATGACACTGGTTTTGGAAGCACTCATAGATTGTGGTCTTCTTTTGTTTGTCAGTCAGTCTTTAAAATAATTAGTCTGTGGAGACTGGGTCAGGAACTTGTGCCAAATTCAGCATTCAGACAACTTTTGAGAAGTATATACACACACAGCAGGAACATCTCTCCTATTCTTTATTTCTCGCCCATTCATATTTATATTTATTGCACTCTGGTAAAGATAGTCTCCGTGCCATTTGTAATGATAAAGCACATAGTTCTTTGTCTTCCTCTCTGTCTCTGTCGTTATCTTTGTTTATAAAAATATGTCAGTATTTGTACCTCGTAGCTCATGTCATCCTTTCCCATAAGGTTGCCTGCAATGATCTTTTCGGACTGAAAGAAATGTGTCCAGTATTTTCATTATCTAACTCACCTTCTCAGTTGTTGTGGTCATAAGAATATTTGTGCACATGATAAAAGCTTTCTTTTCAACCCAGATTCATCGGAAAATTGCTGCAAAATGATATGTTGCTGCTTGTACGTTTTGTGACACTAGACTGTCCAGTGAGTGGCATTAAAACATGTTCAATTTTCCTTGAAATAGATGAATGTATTCATTGGTTGTTGTATGTAGCACAGCAGTTTGTACATGAAATATCTGGTGAGTGGTGCTAAAAAAGGTTAAGGCTCTATCGCAGGGTTCCTCAATTAGTTTTCGCCGAGGGCCGAATTCTGCCAACAATACCAAGCCAAGGGCCACTGAC
>NW_015538065.1:19878-24932 GCF_001515605.1 Sinocyclocheilus anshuiensis
CCCCAGTAGTCTGTTTTATTCAAACAATTATGAACATTTTTGCATTTAGAAACAGATGAACTTTGCCTGTTGAATATTAAAAACATATGAACAAACAAAAAAATCTGGATCTCCATGTCTGCCATGCAAATCAACTGTTCCTGCTCATTCCCAGACTGGATCTTTCTCTCCACTTTCCCTAATTGCAGATTCAATTATTAGATTTGTCAGTTTTAATATTTTTATGCTTATAGATTTTTTTGGGGGGGATCAAACTGTAACACCGTGTATCCCAACCAGACACGACGCGGTAAAAAGTATTTTTTCCATGTAGTTTTTGTCCTAACCACCCGTGACAGCGACACGTGACAATAAGTGACAGGGGATTCTATTTTAGGAACGGTTTTTATTTTTCTGCGATGTCGTGGCAGGAACAACATATAAAATATGACTGTTCTCAGGTAATAAATATGTCCTTTATTCAATGTTAAAGTGGGCCTTGAGTGCCTGAGATGTCTCTTTGACACTTGTAGCCTCTGCGTGTGAGTGCGCTGTCATTGCTGTATCGAGAGAGAGAGAAAGACAGGACAACTAACACGTGAGGAAGAAAGTGAGAGTGCAACAGATAAAGCAGCAGTGTAAGAGTGACTGCTGATGATGGACAGTTTCTCACTTCCCAACAACCCTCTCCTGTGAAGCTCCAATCAGAAGCATTGCTATGATAATCTGCTCCAGATGTTGACCTGTGAAGGCCTTGCTGCAGGCATCTCGAGCTGCCGTCATAGACTACCAACACATTTACACTCACCAGGGGTCGTTTTCAGCTAGTAAGGAAATCTGAAGTTCTGTGATTTAGAGCAGCAAGTAGTCAAAGGGGACAGTGAAATGACAGAAAGAGTTTTATTAACTTTCCTGTTATTAAAGAAACATATCTGTCTAAAAGGTTGAAGTAGCTCTATATGAAAAAAGGAAGTAGCATATCAGAGAACTGGCAACTGACAAAGATTTTAATTTTATATGTTTCAAACTGTAACTTCTGTACCGCTACTATTAACAAATAGAATAATAAAAAAAAATGTATACAGGTTTCCCTCCATCTTCCATGGACCCCTTTCACAGACTGTGATGATGCATTTCCACCATTATTAACATCTAGCAAATCCAGCCAAGTTCTTTATTTTCATTTTTTATTTTAAAATTAATCTTCATTTATAATACCACACATTGTGTTTGGTTTAAATGACAGAAAACCAGTTATGGATGCTGTGTGAGTGCTTTTACAGCTTCTTCTCTTCTGACATACATAAATCAATCCCTCTATTTTTTCCTCTTTTGTAAGGTGATAGAAATGCTATCATGGATGTTTTCTTTTTCTACTGGAGCAAATGGGAACTGACTTCTGCTACTGACAGGCTCGGAAATGTGAAAAGTGTCTATTGGTCAAAAAACTACTCTACTGGATGAGCAGTAGCTATTTGTTACTTCTAGTTTTTGTACATTAAAGGGGTCATATTATATATTTTTTATGTTGCTATCCCTGTTTTTCCCTTACAATAGAAGTTACATCAATGTAACTTGGAAAGTCATTTCTGCAGTTAGTTATAAACTGAAAGTTACAGTATGTTTTGACTGAATCTGCATCATATGACTCCTTTAAAATGAGATTTCCTCTGATCAGTTATGCACATCAGCTTAAAGTCTACTCAAATGTTATCTTAAAGGGGTCATATGATGCTTTTTTAAAGATCATTATTTTGTGTATTTGGTGTAACAGAATATGTTAAGCTTGATGACACTAACTTCTTATCATGGCCTATATCTAGCATCTAGATTTTTTTTTTAAGTACAATTAACAATTACACCCCTAGCACAAATGTGACAGACACTTGTGCACTCAAAACACACACAGAAACATCATTACTGGAACAAAATCATAATATTCTAACACACAGTCTAAAGTATTGCACATTAACTGATGTCATCTTTTGTTGATATTACCCTAAAGCATTGGTTTTCATACTTTTACTAGTGTAGACCAACTTTAACAGCATTGAACAAATTGCAGACCACCTAAAACCCCACATACATATTATTTGCTATTTATTAAATATTTCTTTGTTATTATTAATGAATTAGACTGCTACTTTAAGCTGATGAACATAAATTAGTTCATTCACTAACTGAGAGGTTGAACTGAACACTTTCAGTAATGCAAAACATAAAGAGAGATGACAAACACTTGAATATCACAGAAAAAAAAATCGAATTAATGTTTACACAATTCACTGATTATTGTTAATCAGTGTATTAATCTGACGTCATTCATGATTATTTATTTAGGGTTTTTTAAATCAGCAAATCAATTCACTGGCCAATCTGTATCCTATCATATGAGAATTCATAGGAGTAATTAATTAATGTAAAACATTTCTCAGCAGAAGCACAGGCTGTTCCCTCTGTGTCTCAAGAATCAATTTATACCATGTCTTGAGGGTCTTTGATGTCAGTACAAAAGAAAAAGAAAAAAACACAATATTTTAGATTTGACTCACTACACCAGTGACAGCATTATTATCCAATATTGCCTCACCCAATATTGTGTGTCTTCTTGAACAAGATCTAAATCTTAAAGATGTGACGTACATGTTTGGAAATGTTGTGTGAGATATGATTCCTTGTCATATGTTATTTGTGTTGTTATTGAGGACAGATGCTGCCTTGATCTTTAGGATATTGCATTTAATATATCAGACTCACACAATAGCCTTTAAAGGGCAATTTAATATGCCAGCTAACACTTGTTTCCAGATTTCTATACTAGGCACAGCAGTCATTATGACTTGAGGGGACAAGACACCCCTTCCTCCACCCCTCTGTCTGGCAGATCATCTATTTGGGGGGTTGTTTTGGTGGGCCTTGTTGCAAAGAACAAGAAATTGTAGCCAGCTGTGTAAACTGACAAGTTTAAGACCCAGCGGAAGACTGAAGGCTGTGCACTGAAAGAACAAAAGTGTTTATTTATGGGTTTTTAGGATTGCAAAAGAAAAGACACTTTTAAATTCACCAATAAATCACTTATTTGCCTGTTTTTTGCTTTATTTTACTGTATGCTGACAAGCTGCTCTGCAAATTACAACAGCTGTAGCTAATGTCTAAACACTATTTAGTTCTTCACTTTTACCATATTTCTATGACAGGAGTATTCCCATTCATCTCAAAGGTAGCTGCTCAGCTGCCGTATGTAACGCTGGAGACTGCCATCTTTGATTCATTGCATGCAAAATTAATCAGTCTATTTCTTACAGAAAAGTGACGGTAAAGACTTTTGCATTATTACAAATAAATTCTATTTTTTTTAACTTTAAGAATGATTTCTGAAGGATCATGTAACACTGAAGACTGAAGTAATTGCTGCTGAAAATTCATCTTTGCTATCACAGGAATAAATGACATTTTAAAATACATTAAAATAAAAAACAGTTATAAATTGTAATAATATTTCACAACATTGCTCTTTTTAATGTATTTTCAATCAAATATATGCAGCCTAGATGAGAATAAAAATAAACATTTGATGCCTTAGGTAACTAACCATGAATAACATTTTACAGCATTTTCAGCAAATCTACATTAATGTTAATTTATACATAATATACATTCAAATTTTTCAGGTAATGTTAATATATAGAACCTTACTGTAAAGTGTTATCAAATGTTTTTGTCAGTGCAGTACATGGCTACTTTTGAATGGCTGTAAATGGAGATATTTTTGCCCACATGGCTAATGTGTGTAGTTACCACATTTACTATCAGGCCACAGCTTTAACAATTAATTAAACTTTACCACTGACAATAACAATTCTGACACTGTTTTGTGTACAGAAAGTCAAAAGCACTCGTACAAATCAAAGAAACATGGGCTCACTGCAAAAACACGCCTCTGAAAACTCCAAAAAGGTAACTATTCATAAAGTTCACTGCAGATTCCAGTTGAAATGAACACTAGTGGCAGTAAAACACCAACATTTAGCACAAAGTATGATTTGTAAACAAAAACATTTTCATGTTTGCATCACATAGCCGGCTCCTCTGGTGTAGTAAACTTGCTCAGTAGCTCACCTGGTACAACACTGCACTTGCAATGAGTCCTGTGAGTGACGATACTTAAAAGAGCTCAAAGACTTATAGAAACAAGCTCAAATGGCACACGATAGAGCAGGGTTCCTCAATAGGCGGCCCACGGGCCACATCCGGCCCATGAGAGAAAAAAGTTTGGCCCGCGCTAATTTCAAATAATGCGGCATGAAAATTCAAACGCAGCATCAGAAAGCTACATTAACTTACATCGTGTTTACACCGGACGCGAGCGGCGCGGTGCGACGCAATAAAATACAAGAACTCGTTATAATCAGTGATGCTGTCTTCAAAAGCAGAATCAGAAAGCTACATTAACTTACATCGTGTCTACACCGGACGCCAGCAGCGCGATGCAATAAAATACAAGAACTCCTTATAATCAGTGATGCTGTATTGGATGCGGCGCGACACGACAAATCCCCGACAGTAAACTGCTGACTCATTCTATTTATAACGTACTGACACAACGTTCAAATGATTTGCAATGCTTTGTCGCGTCCAGTGTAGATACTATGTGACAGCAAAAACATGGCGAGTGTGTAGAAAAGAAAAGTGGACGCGGAAAATAGATAATTCAAATGTGAATGGACTGAACAGTTTTGAGTGAGTGAGTGAGTGAGTGAGTGACTGATATCTTTGTTATGGAATACACATGTTGGTTCGCAGTGAGTTTACAGTTTTAACGTACAAGTTTGCTTTAATTTATTTTCAAGATCTGAGGTAAAATATCTATTGTTGCTTTCACTATGGCTATAAAGATAACGCAAAATAATATTCAAACTCACATTAGACACTTTTAACACTGAATAAAGCACATAATCATTACTTGAGATTATCACTGTCATATTTTGTATGTTGTTCCTGCCGCGACGTCGCAGAAAATAAAAAACGTTCCTAAAATAGAATCCCATGTCGCTTATTGTCACGTGTCGCTGTCG
>NW_015538065.1:26253-35494 GCF_001515605.1 Sinocyclocheilus anshuiensis
GGCGCGGCGCGACAAATCCCCGACAGTAAACTGCTGACTCGTTCTATTTATGACGTACTGAAACAAAGTTCAAATGATTTGCAATGCTTTGTCACATCCAGTGTAGATACGATGTGACAGCAAAAACATGGCGAGTGTGTAGAAAAGAAAAGTGGACACGGAAAATAGATGATTCAAATGTGAATGGACTGAACAGTTCTGAGTGAGTGATATCTTTGTTATGGAATACAAGTGTTGGTTCACAGTTTTAACGTACAGGTTTGCTTTAATTTATTTTCAGGATCTGAGGTAAAATATCTATTGTTGCTTTCACTATGGCTATAAAGATAACGCAAAATAATATTCAAACTCACATTAGACACTTTTAATTTATTTGATTTACACAAGACTCTTTGAACTGCCATATTTTACTTTGAGTCACTCTTAGTGGGTTCGCTGGAGAACATGACACCCTTGAAATCATGGATATACTATACTCAAAGAGCAATTCGCTAGTTAGAAGTGACATTTCTTTTTTTGTATAACAATGTTAAGAAATAAGTAAAATATCCTAGTGTGTGTGTTTACACTTACACAAAAAGTAATATTGTAAATTGTATTTTAAAATAAATAAAGTAATACTCCAATTATTAAAATTTTAATATTTTTTTAATCATAATGTATTCATGTGATGGCAAAGCTGAATTTTCAGCATCATTGCTCCAGTCTTCAGTGTCACATGTTCCTTCAGAAATCATTCTAATATTCTGATTTGCTGCTCATGTTTTTTTTTATGATATGTATGTGTATATGCATGTTACAAATTTTTATTTTGTTTTTGTTTTATTTTATTCTAGTTGAAGTGGATAGTGAATGAATAGCAACCATGATTCAGTTTGTTAAATTATAGTTTTGACTTTGACGATTATTTGACTATTTTAAAATGTGATAATAATACTAACAATTAAGGATGAGTAGGTGTGTCCTGAGTTTTGACTGGCAGTGAGATGTTAGTTTCCATCTCATCTATAGCTACTACTTTAAAAACACTTGAAAAAAATGAACATTCATCAATGTGACTCATCAACAACTTACCTTTAACTGAAATAAAATGCTTCAATATCTGTTAACTAGAACTGTGCAGACTGAGATTAGTCACCATGATTCGAGAAATCCTCTAGATCCTTTAAACAAACATCTTTTTATGAAATCAAAATGGGCTTTAAAGCGCAAAGCATTTCATGCTCAACAGCAAAGCAAGGTCTCAAGTATCTTACCAAGCACCAAAACAAACCACATAAAGATGAGAATCAATCACGTTGCAAGTGAGATGAGGCCTTGAGATGGTTTCCCAAGAAGATCATATTCATTTCACTGTTTTTAATTTTGTAGCTTTTATTTATAATGCACTTATAAGTCAAGAAACAGATGTACTTTAACATCTTCATTGGATCTCAGTATTACACTGACTATTTTATTTGGAGTGAGATCTTTGAAACACAGTGTTTGTTCTTCTATTAAATGATTTCAGACTTGCTTTATATCTGTGAGGTGTTATTTTTCTGTCTATAGCCAGATATTGAAACAGAATTTCAGCAAAAGATGTTTCATAGCTTAAATTTAGTGCACACATTTCTATCATTTGAATTATTAATGAACATTGTATTGTTTTGTGAGACTCTGGCTTCTTCCTGTTTTGAATTATGGGACAGGTTTTTATAAACCATGTCCTTATAAATGAATTCCTGTTTTCAAACAAATATATAAATCTGACATGCTGCTTTGTATCCGTATTATAAATCCATTTTCCATACAAATATGCTCTGAGATCAGAAAACCAGGGTTTTTATACTTAAACTAAAACCATAAAAATATTTTGCTTCTTGAAATGAAGCTTTATTAAAATAAGCTTTAACTGAAATTAAATTAAATCTATAAAGTTGTCAAATCAACATTTCTCATTTTCATTTAGTTTTATGTACTATTATTACTAAAACGGAAAACTGAAATAAAAATGAATTAAAAAAACTAATAAAAATGATAAAAACACACATCACAATTACCAAAACATTAACTAAAATTAAAACGAACCACTTAAAAAAAACATAAAAAACTATAACAGTATCTCAATGGACACCACAATAGGTTATTTTAATAAGCTATAATTGTTAATACACTGTATTTATGTATCTTACACACAAAGAACAATTTCATGTCTATGGAGTGGATATGTTTAATATCTATATAACTACAACTGGTGGTGTCTAAATATTCAGATTATTGTTTTAGTGGGGCCGATGGTCAGATTATTGTTGAAAAAAGCCACTGCAGATCTCTAATCATGTGGAAAGAAAATATCTGAGATATCTATTACTACTACACATACGCTTTACATTACTTTTGTTTGCTCTAGTAATGATTATTTCCTCATGTTGAGGACATATATTATAATATAGTTACATATATTAGATGTTTTATTCAATGGCATTCAGAAGTTGCTCATTTTGCTGGCCTTGTGTTCAGGTTAAAATAGCACTGTCCCTGTTTGTTGCTAGAATGCTAGAAGCTTTCAGGTCTGATGATGACCTCTGTCCCATCAGCTTGACAGATACACAGTTGGTCTTCCCAGCATGCACCTCTTATTATCCTTTGAAACCCCTTGTCTCAAACCAATGGTTTGTGTATTTGTGTAAGATCCGATAGCTCTTCTGACACTGCTTCATACACTGCCTCCATTAGTGAACTCATTAAGGCCTCTGTTTGTGTAAGTCGCTTTTAAATTTGATTACCACGTATGCAGACAAGTAACCTCATTACTCACCTGCCCATTGGACCAGCAGGGTCACCTGGGGATTCAAGAATGTGTTGACTGATGTAGCTCCCGTGCTTCAACGCCCAGCTCTTAGTCTCCGTAAGTTTCCTTATTCACCCTCACCTCCCTCCTCCAAGGCCAGAATTTATTGTCCTTGACTATTCTAGAGAAGTTCATTGACATTCCCGGATTGTTGTTGCTTTGCTTGCTTGTTTGTCTTAGAGTATAATAATTCTTTGCAAGTGTTTTAATGGCCTTTGGGATACTCATCTCCCAATGCTTTCCATCCAAATCAAGCAACCTTTTACATGGCTAAATTTTAACACGCTTACGGTCTCACAAATGTATGTTTCAAAGGGCAATGATTTTACAGACGTACACTGCCGTTCAAAAATTGGGGGTCAGTAAGATGCTGCATTTATTTGATGAGAATCACAGTCCGAATAGTAATATTGTGAAATATTATTAGAATTTAAAGATTTAAAGTAACTATTTTCTATTTTAATATATTAATATATACATTGCTCAATGTTGAAATCCCATGCTTAATGCAATAATATATAATCCATCTGATCTGCAATCAGAAGTGTGTATGTGTGCATACTGGCTATTTCACAATTTATAAATATATGCTTAAATATTTTTGATTTTCTGTCAATGATGCAATTGAATGAGTCCTGCTATAGACATTCAACATGGTAGTTTTTGGTAGTTTCTTTAAAAAAATATCCTAGGGAGTTCAGGATAAGTTAATTTTTTCAAGTTTACTAGAGTCTAAACATGCATAGTTTTGCAATGACTTTAGAAATGTGAATACTTCTAGGATGCTATTGAACAAGTGACACTTCAATGTTCTAATTTGTTTTTTTCTGCTGTTATGCAATTTAAGCCCCATTTGTTTGATAAAAGTTACTGTCTTTGTTGAACCCACTCTGTTTCATTTCATCCTTGAGATCTTCACTGTTCAAGCAGATTGGGACGTATATGAATAATTCACGTAGCATTATAAATAATCAATTCCCTCTAGTCTGTCAAACCTCACTGCATAATCCTTGAGAAAACTCCTTTTTTGTGTGACCTGTGATTATATGTAGACCATAAAGGGGGAGGTCAGTTGTAGGGCTGTCAAAAAAAAATTCGAATTTCGAATATTCGTCGAATTTAAAATAAATATCCACATTCGAATGCAAAAACGTTGCATTCGAATTTTAGGTGTGCGTCAGGCAGCCTTATCAGTGGCGCACGAAATGCGACGACGATGTAAGTGTCATTGCATTTGAATGTTTTTGTTAGTCTATCCAGTTGAACCCACTAGATGCGGCGCTGCTACATTGTTCATTCAAAATATTGCGGGGAAAAAAGAACATCAATGCGGAGATGATGCTGTTTACGTCAAAGCCGAAACCAAACCGTTCACACAGAACGCATATTTATCACATTTTCTAGAGGGACATCTATCACCGTTGCACTCGCATCTTGCACAAGAGAGCCGCATGTTTAGAAAGCCATGGAAAATGAATGTAAGTTCAACTTTTTAAAAACACGTCTCAAGACTTTATGGCGGTTTTCCCCCATCCTACTGCATCTCAAGTTTTTAAATGAAGAAAGTACTCTTTGTGATTGGTTTTCGGTCCTTTGTATTAAACTATACATACATGCATGATTCTGTTTTGTTTCTAATTGTTTAAGCAACTTTAATTATATAAGGTTTATAAACATTATTTTAAACATTATGCGCTTTTTTTAAAGATAGTCCTGACTCGTGTTATTTTATTATTCTTTGAAGAAACGTGCATAATATTTTGTTCGATGTGCCCTCTTGTGGCCTCAGGAGAGAAGCCAAAAGCTTTTCCCCCCCTAACTGAAATGATGCCTTTTAAATTAGAATATAATTTGAATATTGATAATATTTAAGCACAAAATTCGAATTTAGTTTTTCAGCCATTTTGACAGCCCTAGTCAGTTGTAGCCTTTGCAGCTGTGTGTTGCATCATGGACCATTAAACCCACATCAGTGGGCACATCTGCATTTATTAGGAAGCTCTCACTGCAGGCACTCTCTCAGACTTATTTTGCTCCATGGCCTCTTTCACAGCAGCATAATTACTCAAGCCAAGGTATTTAAGCCATAATATATATATATATATGAATGTATATATAGCTTGTTTTAGAATATGGCATAGAATATGTTTTATTGAGGAATGTAAAGCATGTTAGCATCTCAAGGCTGAAAAATGTTCTTTACTTTTGTTTGACCTTAAATCTATGAGTCAGGGATCAAAAATTACTGTTCAGTCTCGAAGTGCATCTTTAACAGGATTGTTTGGTTTCTATTACTGCCACAATGCATTAGTCTTCACAGAACAGACAGGTAATGAAAATATCTCATGGTTTTAGTTGCATGAGGTTAATCACATCTAATCTTCACAAATTAAATCTTCTGACTGTCAGTTGGGGTTTTTCTGGACACGGCCAGGTCAGTTTGACCTTTATCAACCCATATATGCCCCAAATGCAGTGATGGCCTATCAAAGCAAATATCAGTCTTTCCTGAGTCTGTCAAATCATGTTTCTTTATTCACAAATCATAAATCAGAACAGCATTTGGAGCAAAACACCAGAGTTTATTATTAATCTTGAGATGTTTTTAAGAGTTTTAAGAAATCTGCTGCTTTTAAATGCCATAGATGAAGTGAGCCAACATTGGTTGCTTTGGATTAGGCCTAACAGCTTTTAGAGCTGGAAAGTAAAATGTTGTTTCGATATTGTTTTTCAATGCTTTTAACATTTTTTATTTAGGAGTAGGTTGATTATTATTATTTGAAGTAATATTGATAGAGCTTTCAAGTGGGGCTGGTAAGATTTTTTTAATGTTTTTGAAAGAAAACATATATATGCTTTCAAAGGTTGCATTTATTTGATCAAAAATACAGTAAAATCAGTAATAATGTGAAATATTATTAACATTTTAAATGAACATTTAGTTTTTAATATGAATATTTTTTCATTATATCAATGTAAGTGTCTTAACTCTCACTTTTCATCAGCTGAATGTGTCCTTGCTGAATGAAAGTATAAGTATTATTATTATTTTAAAATCTTACGGACCCCTTTTTGAATGGTAGTTTACTTGTTTAGCAACAACAAATTATTTTTGTGATTACTATTTGTGTGAATTTGAAATGGGCAGGAAATGGAAGTTGACAGAAGGAAGTAAATGAATTACAATGACAAGAAATTCATTGCATGCTGAGAACTTTGTCCTGACAAACTTGGCTTTTCAAGTTGAAAATTAGTTATTAATTATTAATTTAATTTCTTTGTGTTTCAATTAATTCCACTTCCTTGCATTCAAATTTAAATTGGAATTCTGCATCCTGAAAATGAGTTGCAAAATTAAAAGGCCTTTCAATTCAGTTCTGCATGGCACGCAACCATGCTGTTTTTGAGCACGAGAATTCCCATGCAGCCTATATTAATATTGTGTTCAGAGTAATAATGCACCTAGATTCTCTGTATCTGCTGCCCCTTGTGGTGTGGAGATCACTTGATCTCCATTTAGTCGGAGCTAGTGTGAAAAGCACACAGAACCAGCAAACCCAAAATGTCACACAATCACAAGGGATAAAGTCAGAGCAATGTCCGCTCCCTTTCCCCTTGTCAACAAACACACACACACACACAAATACAGGTTTCCTCCAGGGTATTTATGCCATATTTTCTTATTTATTTCTCCCCAGCTCCACCATTCTTTTCTAAACAAACAATTCCTCGAATTCCTGCTAGTGTCAGAGCTTCGCAATGTCCCTGCAACATGCGAGCTATGTGGAAAGTCATTTCAGAGGGGGGGGTCTAGCTTTTCCTTATAAGGATACATTGGATTTAACCTCTTGCCTGAACTTACAGGCTCATGCTTGATTCTGTGTTCCTCCAGCTTGGGTTCCCGAAGTGTTTCATGTCTCTATATCAGTAGATATATTTCAGACACAGTGTGATTGTGCTATGTCAAGGACAACATGTCCAAATATAGAGGCAGGTCGTTTCTTTCTCAGGCTTTTGATGCTAAAAAAATCACAGACTAATGAGCTAAACAATTTTTTTTCCCCACAAGGGCCACAAATGTCTCTTCTATCTTGTATGACACGTTCATGAGAAATCTTAAAGGGACAGTCCAAAAAATGAAAATTCTGACATTTCTGTCTTGTTGTTCCAAACCTGTATGACTTTTGTTTTTTCCTGTGGAACATAAAAGAAGATATTTTGAGGAATGTTGGTGATCAAACAGCTTCTGTTCCCTTTGATTTCAGTTGTAAAAATACAATGGAAGTCAATGGGAACTGAAACTGTTTGGCTACCAACATTCGTCAAAATATCTTGTTTTGTGTTCCACAGATGAAAGAAAGTTTAGAATAACATGAGAATGAGTAAATGACAGAATTTTCATTTATGGGTGAACAGTCCCTTTAGCATGGTTTGTTTTGTTGCAGTTTAGTGTACTTATGTTTAGTGTAGTTTAGTTTGGTCTAGTTTAATTTGGTGTAGGTTATTTTAGTTTGGTGTAAGTTGGACTAACCTAACTAGAAACCTAAAATTCTGTGAGCTTTTTGCACAAGGGCCACAATATTGTTCTTCTTGGTAGATACTTGGGCCCTTCGATGAAACAGGACACTATAATTCTAGCTTTAATGGAGTTAACAACATCAGTTTCATCTCAGACTTCTTCCTTATATGACTGCTGTGTATATTCTGAGAGACTTGTGTCCTCTTGTGTAATGTATTACACCATTAATAATGGTAATTTAACATATATAAACAGTGCATGGTTTATTATCGTATCTGGGTGAGTTGATATATACTGGCACCATAGTTCTCTGTTTGTTTATTATTTTGACGTTTTAAATGTGAAATGTTAATCTGGTTATATTCATATGAAAGTAGTTTGATCTGTCAGCGGGGGGAAGGTAAGTGTGTTGTTGTTTTTGATTCGCAGTCTGTAAGCGGAAGCACTAAAAATAAGACGCAGTGAGAAAATGAAGCCCTCTCCCGCATACACGTCTACAAAACACACACACAAACACACACATACATCTGTAAGCATACACACTGCTACCCTCGCCGCCCTCCTCCCCGACCCCTCCAGTATGACCCCTCTGCTTCCTGCAGTATTTTTGGGAAGCTGAGGGAGAGCGTGAGAAGAGATCATGCCGGGCACTCTGACCAGGAACATCTTCAGTTCTCATTACCCATGAGTCATTATTAAATGTGCATGTCATGTCATTCTTCTGTTTTTCTGGTACATATGTTACTTTGAGGTTATGGTGTCTATTTATTTGTATGCATGAATATGAAATGGTTTATCTTGTGTATGATGCAGTCAGAATTGCAACACCACTCAATGATTTTTTTTTTGTACTGTACACTACCATTCAAGATATTGAAAGAAGTCTCTTATGCTCGCCAAATATGTATTTATTGAAATGTATTTTCTTAAAATTACAGTAAAAATAGTAATAATTGTTTTCTATTTTTATTATATTCTAATATTCCTTTAATGGGAAAGCTGAATTTTCAGCAGCCATTAATTCAGTCTTCAGTATCACATCATCCTTCAGAAATTGTTCTAATTTGCTGTTCTGGTGCTCAAAAACATTTCTTATTATCAATTTTGAAATAGATTTTTCATAACAATGTATAAGACATTACTATTACTTTTGATCAGTTTAAGGTATACTTGGTGAATACTTGTAGTAATTTTAAAAAAATCTTACTGACCTTAACCTTTTTTGAATAAAAGTTTATTTAGCAAGTTATGTCATCATAATTTCAGTGAAAAGTTGAACTGAACTTTCTGAAACATTTCGCCAGTGTGTGAGTTGGAGTTTAAGTTTAGCACAGATATATTTTCACTCGCCAAACACTCTCTGACTGAGCACTTCAGTTTCACTCTCTGTCAAGTGATCTGTGCTATTTATCATTTAATCTCAATGGATGCGCAGCGCACCTGTGTTTGTGTATTTGGCGTAACATAAACTCTAGTGTGAAGGCGCACGACTCACCGTCGCTTTCTCTCACATGCGCAAAGAGCGAGAGCAACCCTCAGATTCCAGATTTGCAAATAGTTGTATCTCGGCCAAATGTTATCCTATTCTGTGATCCACAGAAGTTTGAGTATCTACACTTTTAAGAAAAATGGTTCTAAACAGTACAAGAAAAGGGTTCTTCGGCTTGTAACAATAGCAGAACCCTTTTTAGAGCTAAATAGAACCTTTTTTAAAGGGTTCCATATAGAACCATGCTTTGAAAATGCTATATACGACCTTATTGGTGTTATAAATAACATTTTTAATGATAGTTTTTCATGAATATTAGTATGTTAATATCATTAATATTAGTATTATTTGTATATATTATTTATTAATATTGTTTTTTACCCCTCTATCTGCCTGGTCT
>NW_015538065.1:35841-49359 GCF_001515605.1 Sinocyclocheilus anshuiensis
CTAGTGAAGAAGAGGAGAGTATCCTTTACTGAATAGAGCTGGTCACACTTACATGTTCTCTTAAACTAAAAAGAGTTTAATTAGCATAACCAATTAGCATTTGAAAGTTATAATTTATAGACATTTTTAAGAAATAAATAATTTACCTGTTGAGAGTGTGTTGACAGTCTGTGTAGTTGGATGGCTGAGCTCCAGAAAATCAGTAATGAGGCATCTTAGAGTGTAGTCTCGGTTAAAGTTTTACATGAAAACAACAACAATAACCACAACAGCAGCAGCATGTTGTGTGAAAAAGTATGTTTTTATTGACATGCAAAATTGTCAGTGCTCTTAACAACGACAATTGACATTGAACATGAATAAATACATAAAGAAGTAAAACACAAAATAAGAACAAAAAATAGATGTGATAATATTTTTTTGTGACTGGGTATGTTTATACATAAACCCAAGTAATAATTACAAAAATCGAACAATATGAATTATACATTTATTGTCTCTTTTACTTACTTAGTGGAGAAGAGGAGAGAAGTTTCCACAGCTTAGCAGAGCTGCACACACTTATGTGACCAAAAACAAAAACAAAAAAAGATAAGAACATGTTTGTTTGGAAGCCAGTTACATTTTTAAAGTTAAATTTGTATTTAAATTTAAGAATGAAATCATTTACCTGTTGAGAGTGTGTTGACAGTCTGTATAGTTGTATCACTGAACTCCAGAAAATCAGTAATGAGGTGCTTTGTCAGTTACAGCTTTAAAAAACAAAAGGGCGAGAACAAAGACAAATAACCATTTCAGCATGAAAGGGTTCTTCAGAATGCTACTGTTCTAAATAAAACCATTACTGCATGTAAAGAACCTTTAAAGAACCATCTTTGATATTCTAAAATTTCTGAATCCACTCATTAGCGTGAACAATGTAATACAATGTGTTAATTAAATCTTTTGGATGAGGAGTTGAGCTCACAAGGACCTTTCTTATTACCAGTCTCTTTCCCTTGTGATTTTTGGCTAACAGTTTCCATATGTGTGTGTTCGAAAAGATAGCAACACTCCATGTCATGCAAACGGTCAGAACTTAAACAGGAAGTCCCCCAGAGTCACCTTTATCATGTAGGTAACATGGCTCCAACCATCATAGCCTTTCTCCACAAACGTACCGTTCAGTGTGGGAACGAGCGTAGAAATCAAATGATCGTGGTGGTGGCTGGCCAGATTGTAAACATTATTGAGAGAAGAATGGCCAGAGGGGATGAGACCAGCCTCCTCATGGGGAATGCATGGTAAACAGTCCCAGTCTGGATACCAAAATCAAGGCTTGCTTTTGTCCCAGCCAGAGCCCCTGTAGTGCAGCCCACTCATGAGTTACCCCACCAGAACAAAGACAAGCAAGATCTCCCAGAACTCTGCGTGAGATATTGAGATAAAGAATGTTTAGTTATGGCATCACTGCTCTTGCAATTTTTGGGATGTAACCGTATGTTTGCATCTGTATTTGTGTACATGTCTGCTGCTTTAGCAATACTAATGCTTGCCTTAGCAAGATCAGCTTAGAATTAAGGATTTGAACAAACCCCTAAGTATTAAAGTACGAAACCCACTCCAATTGTGCAGTGTTATGTTAGTATTATTTATTTGCTATTGTAATATTTATTAATATTAAAAATGTTTAGTTTGCATGTTTATTTTTGCTTAAGTTTTAGTAATTTTATTTGCTTTTGCCATTATTATTATTATTTCAGTTTTAGTTTCAGTCATTTTAGTGCTCAGACTTACTTTATTTCAGATGGTTTCTAATTTTACTCATTTCTAGTTGCCTGCATAAGGTTCACTCTGGGACTAGATACTCATTTCTAATGAGTAAATGAAGTTAATATTTATCTTTAATATAATGTTATTTAGAAATGTTGTCTTGGCAACTAATTGAAATAACGTTTAGGTACTAAAATTACTAAAACTGAAATAAATAGTTAAAGGGGTCATATGATGCGATTTCAATTTTTCCTTTCTCTTTGGAGTGTTACAAGCTCTTGGTGCATAAAGAAGATCTGTAAAGTTGCAAAGACTAAAGTCTCAAATTCAAAGAGATATTCTTTATAAAAGTTAAGAGTCAACCACGCCTACCTAAAACGGCTCGTTCTAACACGCCCCCACATGTCTACGTCACAATGTGGGAAGATTTGCATAACGCCACCCAAATGTTCACGCAAAGAAAGAAGGCATAACTTTTATTCTCGCTGTTGCCGCCGCTGCCATGTTGTGGAGACTCTGTGTGTTTCGTTGTGAAACGTCTCGGTTACGTATGTAACCCTCGTTCCCTGAAGGAGGGAACGGAGACGTCACGTCGGTTGACCGACGAAATTGGGATCTCGCTTAGAGGGACCAATCCACTTCGAGTGTAAACTAAACGAGCCAATGCACATTGGCATGCGATTATTGCATGCCTCGTTTATAATGGGTTTTAAAGCTTTTGTCTCGTCGCTCCGGCCGGACAGGGCATCACAACATGGTGAGGGGTGTAACATTTCCGTCACACACTTGAGGAATTCGGCCAATCACAATGCACTGGATAGCTGGCCAATCAGAGCACACCTCGCTTTTTCATTACACCAAACACAAAATAATCAGAATCAGAAGAGCTTTATTTCCAAGTATGTTTACACACACAAGGAATTTGACTTGACGACAGGAGCTTCCAGTGTCCATAATGTTCTTTTTAGCAACATCATATGACCCCTTTAAATAGAAATATTTTAAAAATGAATAAAAATGACAAAAAAATAAATAAATTTAAAAGCTGAAAATATAAAAATTAAATTAAATTCAAAATAAATAATACTATGTAACACTATATAATACTAGATGAATCTGGTTTATGTGTTGCTGTGTACTGAAAACAAATTAATATTGTGAAACATTTTCACAATTAATTACAAAGAAATGGCAAGTAACACAATGAATTAAATATGAATTTTTGATATAGAAAGATTGAAATCAAATCCAATAAGTACACTCCAATAAGTGTACACTTTTTTTAACAACAAAAAAATGTTTTTTAAGTTCCACACACAAAATGTGGAGTTTAAAAATGAGGATAATATTTTATTAGAGATAATATTACACTATGAAGTTCAGTTGTTTAACAACTAAGTTTTATGTGATGGAATGACAGTCTATCATGTTAAATTATAATGAGACATTTCCTAAAAGTCAAGCTGACATCTTTTCATAGGATACTTGTCTGTGAAAATGACATGACCGCATGCAACTTCAAAGACTCCACCACTGCATCTCCCCTGAGTGTATGTATAGGCTGAAGTGAATGTGTGTAATGGATTGGCGGTGGTTGGAGGGATAAAGGCTCGACGGTGGGAGGAAATGGTTGAACTGGACTATGATCACAGCAATTTGTGGTTCTGCCACACACTCTCATGCAAGATGTAGTATTTCCAAGTCACTCTGTGTAGCCAATAATAACATAAGATCACAGCCCTAAACCAGACCATTACCTTTGCTGCCGCAACTTTAATGATGCAAGATGAATGCCATTTTCATTTCATCAAATTAATTTTACAAAAATGGACACATACTTTGTGTGGTCACATTTTTACTTCACATTTGAAGTACAGATTTGAAGTACAGGATCAGGGGGATTTTTTCAGGGTTTGGGATTAGATGCATGGATTGCATTCAATGTTTGTATATGTATACTGAGGTCGTTCATAGATGTCTCATTCAAACATAATATGATTTTAATGACAGCACTGCACTATTATAAAAGTGTATATACAGTGATACAGCACATCATGGGTGTTGCTTGAGAAATGTAATGCCTTATTTTTGCAATCAAACAGTTGTCCTGCATGGTTGTTCATGGTGTCTTCATGTCTTGTGATCTTTTTTTATCAGATGCATAGCAACTTATATTTTATTATAAACCAACCAACCAAACAAACAAACAAATTTAAGGATTTATATGTTTCTTGCTGTATGTTTGACAACAATTTTATTAACACTAACTGGTATTATTTTGTATTTATTTATTTATTTTATTTTATTTGATATTATTTTATTTTATTTTTATGTAAATTATGAATTTCAAGCAGAACACACGAGTGATAAGCAGTAATCCGCTTCCCTGACTTTGAACAAATACTACTGGATTAAGGTTATCTCATCCAACTAATATTCGTGAATCAAGCTGCTTAAGTTTGTAAAGCATTTTTAGATTTTTTATTGTTCCCCTGTCTCTTATAACAGATAAACACAAGAGCAACAGTGATTTCATAGTGATTGAATATTGCATAGTCTCAACCTGTGCATGAAAAGTGGTGCGCTGCCCGGATACAGGGCAATTTACTACTGATAACTAGTCTGTTAGAAAAATGAAGCATAATTGCAGATGAATAATGCATCACCAACACTCCGTTTGAATAGCACAGTAGGACTGAGTCCCTCTAGGTCTAGGAATAATTGTTGTTCTTCAAAATATTTCTCAATGTAACCTAATCATCAGTATTTTGCATTCATCCGTTCATCCATCTCTCCATTTCATTCCATTCCATCACTACTTTCACTATTAATGCAAACAGGCGGTTATTGGTTCATTACTATCACAAAAACAAGAACATTTTAATGTCAGTCAAACTCTATTTGAATTGAGTGCAAGTTGCGATGAACCTGAAATTCAAAACTTTGTTTATGGTGCTCAATAGCTGGATATCATTATAGGCCTCATGGTTTTAGTTAGTGCTAAAGAAGAACAGTTGGTCATTACACAAACACACATAAGCAATAATACATGTGAACCACAGACCCATTTATGTTTTTGACACAGCGTCAAATACACAACAAATTCCACTTTATCTGTGTTTTTAATCTTTATCTGTATCTCCTGCCAAAAGGAATACAGTGTAAAACAGCACAGAGCAGAGCCAAACTTGAAACATATTATTCAGTGTACATAGGTTTTGTATCTGTCTATCTATCTATCTATCTATCTATCTATCTATCTATCTATCTATCTATCTATCTATCTATCTGTCTGTCTGTCTGTCTGTCTATCATTCTGTCTATCACTCTTTCTATCTATATCCTTCTGTCTATCGTTCTATCTTTCGTTAGGTATTTCTATCTGGAATGTGACATTTTTTTTTAAAAGCTTTACAAGTAAAAACATTTCAGAATATGATGGACAAACATAGTTAGTTACTTCCAGTGTTGGTGAGTAACTAGTTACATGTAACGGTGTTACATAATTTAATCTGTTACAGTTGCTGCGAAAAATATGTGTAATAAAATTACAGTTACTTATGAAAATGTTCACGACTACAAAGGGGGCTGAATATGGATACTTGTATTAATATTTACTATTTCTTGTTATGATTTTAAATCTGTATTTAACCTCAGAATGATCTCAAAGATGAAGGATTTTGAAAGTCTGACAGTAATCAGTGTTGAGTACTACTATAAGGTTAACCCTGCCTGCTTTAAATGTTTTTGAAGATGAACAGTTGAAAAAAATTCGTTAGAAATTTGGAAAAGTAATCAAACAATCAGTTATATTGCTTTAATAAAGTGACTGAAATAGTTATACTACTTATTATGTTTTAAATAGGGTAACTTGTACTCTGTAACCTATTACATTTCCAAAGTAACCTTCCCAACACTGGTTACTTCACAACTAATCTACAAAAGACAATAAAATGAGTACATTATCCAAACTAATAAGATGATGTAAGTATTTAGAATGTACCTGAAGCAAAATTTCTGGTTGTTTTTATGAGAAAATATTAAAATAACTTCAGATTTTCCTTTATTTGTTTGAACTCAAATTATTTATCGACAGTGGAACGAGGACAGAAAATGGATGGGGCTGGGTTGGAGATATGATTACATTTGAAATGTTTAGTTTAATAATGACTGACAAATTTTATAATTTTAGTCCTCATGCTTATCCTTTTTTTTTTTTTTTTTTTAAATGGATGAGTTGGACTAGATGATGATGGAAAAGCAGGCAACATGTGTAGTTAGTTGAGAGAAGTCCTGAGTGTGTGGAGCTGGAATGTAGACAAAGGATGGCTACATTGAAGATCAAATGTAAGTAGGGCTGGTCCAAATACCATTTTTTTTGAGCTACGAAGCTTCGGCAGTAATCAACACCGAATATTCGAAGCTTCGGAGGGAGGGGGCTGAACATATTCTTCTCTCTAATAAAGGCAGGAATCTCTGTGGGTCTGTCTGTCTGTTTGCATTTTTATTATGTCGAGAGAACCGTTCATCCAAACGACTTCACGCGTGGCGGGTGTGTTGCTGCGGACCCAAGGGAGTGCAGTGTCGCATTTTGGTGCAATATGGACACGCTACACGTTCAGAATTAATAAACTTTTAATAACAGAACAGCGTGAGCCGGAAGCGGCGCGCCTCACGCGGGCAGGGCTTATATGATCCGAGAACGGACACTGCACTAGTGATACAAAACACACAGGTCTGTTAAGAGCAATACTTTTAATATAGACAAATTATTATTAGGCTGGGCTACTGTACGTTTTTTTAATGACTGCTGTATTCGCAAGTATTTTACAAGCAAATTATGTGCATGTTTTTATCATGTGTAAAATTACTGTTTAACATGGCGGATAAAAGCAGCTTGTTTTTTTTACACCAACAATATACTATAGGCGTACTACTTACAGAACTTTTACAGATTTTTCAAACTTGATGTGCTGTTGTGGTAGGCCAGTTTCAAATCACATATTTGGCACACTGACTTTGTCTTCCTCACTCAATTTAAAGTGCTCCCACACAGCTGAGGTCTTCTGCATTTTTGTCTTCTCTTCCAGATGAACTGAATCATGATGTTCATGACGTTCACTCATGGGCGATTCATATTCAAGCGCGAATGAGAACCGTTTCGCGGGGGATGCCAGGTGTTCGAACAAAAAAAATAAAAATAATATTCGAATCTCAAAATTGAAAATCGAATGCCAACCCACCGAACGAATATTCGAATAATCGAATATTCTGGTCCAGCCCTAAATGTAAGATAGTTTTGAGTTGTTTAACATTTTTAGTCAGCACACAATTCCCTCACTTCCACTTGTGTTACTTCATAGTTTTAATGACTGTTATTCTACAGAGTGGAAAATAGTAACAATTGTGTAGTTGTAGAAATATTTACAATGCATGTACAGATGAGCGTGTTTGCCTGCAACACTACATAGCTGATTATTAATTTTTCTCTGCATTCTCTCAGCTGGCTCAAGTATCTTGTTTGCTTTCTTCTCAGGCTTCCTCTGCATCGTGAATTGACCCCCTGCAGCCAGTGAGCACACAGTTTGATCTAGACTAATTAAATGTACCTCGGCTCAGACAGTGTAGTCATCTCCGGTTATGTTAGACGTTGGTATCTGTGGAAGCAATGACATTGTGAGTCTCCATTACCAGGGACCAGCGGATGAGTCATAGCTCAGACCCTGAAGAGCCGCACCCAGCCTCACTTCCCCTCACGGACCGGGCGACGTGCATATGCGTGTCCTCATTAGAATCTCATTAATCCTTCTGACGATCTTGTTACTCAATGCTGCAAACATCTCGCCTGCTGTGCTGCGGCCTCGACTGAATGCTGAAATCTGTGAGATTCTAGTACTGTTTTATTTATTTTTCCTCTTGGACTTGTCCACGTACTTACAGCTTTGAAATATAGCGTGGTTTCACTACAATCAAAATATTCAGGGTTATCTGGCAACGTGCTCCTGGGTTTATAAATATGTCAACGCCCAAACTGTCCGTAGCAAACTCAAATTTCATCCATGAAATTTTCCACATTCTTAGAGCAGGTCAAATGGTACAGTTGATCACATCATCTTCTCTTCACCGCCCAGTTTTTTCTTCAAAATGCACATTGTTTCAATGAAAATCATTATGTTAATTTTTATAATATCTGAAGATCTTCATGCCTTTATGCATCTAAATACTTAGTCACATTCGCATGCTTCTATATTCAACTTTATATAAAGAGCTGTCTGGTAGCATAATTACATTTTGCTGTATACTGTATATGGTATCAACATTTGTGAGATTTAGTTAGTCAAAACCGTTTTGAGGGTCTCAAAGTGATCTATGGCACTGTATTATGTTGAATATCAAAGTTTTTGTGTATATTTGTTAATGAGGGATTTGTGGGCAAATAAGTTTTTAGATTTGTGGAGTAAAAATGCCCAAGGTCTCAAGTGGAATGTTGTTACTAGTGTTATTTTTCAATGTGATACTTATTGTAATTAATAGGGTTATTATTTAATATTTCCATGAATTACAGTAGATGGACATTTCAGACATTTTCGCTTTTCATTAAAACCTATAGGCAAATTGACTGAAATCATTCCGTTTGCATTCATAGTGTTACTATTATGAAATATCTTTGATTAAAATATTTATAGTTATTCAACTAAATTAGATAGAACAGTTGATTTAGTATTTCACATTAATGACACTTTCTATTTAATTTTCTATTCTTTTTTTATCCTATAATAATTCATTGGCTGGAGCATCATCATCCTTTAATTTAAGGAAGTTTTTTTTTAAACAAATGTAGAACTATAGTTTAAAGTGCAAACAGTGTTTTCTAGTATTTTAGAGTTCACAATGCAGCAATCATCTCTACAGTTTAACAACTTTTCTGTATTTCATTTAAGGAGTAATTTTCACCTTATAACATTGAGATGTTGGTGGTTTTTAAGTCCTACGGCTGTAAAACACTTAAAGAACTGAGAATACAACACTAGCTGATTCTCTTCGCAATAAACAGCCTCCCACTGGCAACCAAACAAACTAACAAGTCAGCCTAGAGTTTTCCTGCACATTGCATGAATTTAAGGATTGAGAAAGAGCTTGAATGTCTGTAAACACTTCCTGCAGTGTGGAAAAGAGACAGAGAAACTCGATTGAGAGGCTGTTCGGAGTGCGTGTTTCTCTCTGTCTCTCCGTATGTAGCAGACCTCCCATGTAGCCTTGAGTTTTTGGCTGCGGTTCAGTATTGTACTCGGTGCGGTGATGCACTCCGAACAGTTCAATAAGTAGATTTTTTGCTCTTGCTCAATTTGGTTAATTCAGATGAGATAATGCATTTGTTTACTTAATTTCATTGTATGCAATCAATTTGCATTTATAAGTAGAAGTTTGCTTAATCTATCTGTGTTTAGACCCCATCAGTGGTTCTCAAATTGTGGTCCGCATACCACTGGTGGTCCATGAAGGATTCCAAGTGGTCCATTAAATGCCACGAGAGACCAGTGTCTTGGATGAACACTGAAGCTGCGGGGAGTGAGAAGCAAGGCAGCCCGACCTCCCTCATGTCCTGGAAGAGATTTAGTTGAGTTAGACAGGTCTAATTTTGTTATAGGTTTACTCAATTCCAGCATGTTTCCACTAGACAAGGTATTTGAGTAGAGTTTACAGTTAAAAAAAAAAAACATTTCCAATGTGTGGAACCGCTGCCCACAATTGAATTAAGTTGAGCAATTGACTTGCTTTTTGAGAGTAGGATTCAGGCAGACATGACCAGCTGCAGCATGCTGAGAGGTGAAGATCATGAAGCTCACAGATCACTGCTTCCAGGTTTTGATTACTGGCATTGCCTCATGCTGAATGTTATGCTTGGTTTGACATTGGAAGCAATGAAACTTTTTTTTTTTAGCAATACTGCAATTTATACTATGTAATTTACCTGGACATTTTGTTTATTGTGTTATACTGAAGTCTGTAGGAATATGTACCATTTTAGGTACTAATATGTACCATTAAGTTAAAAAAGGTACCACCACAGTGACAGCCTTTCTACCTTTTTTTCTGAGAGTGTGCATCTATGGTTTTAATATTTTCAGTAGGACCTCTAAAATGTACTGTTTGTTTCCTACTAGCACACTGAAGCAAAATTTATAATATAAATTTTTGTGAAATATATAAGGTGTTTATGACTTTTGCACAATGCTTTTTGTATATGCAATATACACCTACTTAAGCACATTTTGTGGACAAGTGAGCTAAATCTGAAGTCCTCATTTTGAAAAATGGAATCAAATAAATATTACAAAAAAAAATCCAGATTTTGTTAGGGCGTGGGTTAGTATTAGGTTAAAGTATTTATAACTAGAAAAAGCATTAGAAGTCCATGGAATGTAAATTTATGTACATTTTTCCAAACAACATTTGACAAATTAATCAATGGGGAAAAATATAAATATATAAAATAAATAAATAGAATAAGAAGAAGTAAAAAAGAAGATAAAAGATCAAAAATACTTTTTCTGTTGCCAAAATATCATTCATAACTTCTGTAAATTCAAGTATAGTTGGTGTCACAGGCTATAACCACTTCTTTCTTACATTACTTTAACTTAATAAATTAATATACTACATTTTACTAACAAAATTCCCTCCAACTCTGAGATGCAGTTGTTGCTCCACACCCTCCTTCACTGATTCTATTATTTACTGAGATTGTCTGTCATTCTGATATGTTTGGCTTATTTGCCGTAAATATTTTTCTTTTTAAATTAAATATGATGGACCCCAAAGATTTTTGCCATGTTTGTTTTATTTTTGGCCTTGCTTGCATTGCATATAGACAAAAATAACATGCATGTGCTGGTCCCTCAAGAGCCAACAGTAAACTATTGGTTTTCCATTTTCCAAGCACAATATCATACATCCCTCAGTTTTGATCCAAGGGTATTTTGAATGCACCTTTAAAAATTGGTCCCACTTTATACTAGGTTGCCTTAACTACTATGTACTTACATCAAAAAATAAGTACAATGTACTTATTGTGTTCATATTGTATTGCAAAACACGTTTGCTGCTATTGAGGTGGGATATGGGTAAGGTTAGGAACAGGTTTGGTGGTTTGGGTAGGATTAAGGGTGGGTAAGGTGTAAGGGATGGGTCAACAGTGTAATTATAAATGTAATTACAGAAATTAATTACTGATGTAATTACATGCAGGTATTTTTAAAATATAAGTACAATGTAAAAACATGTATGTACACAATAAGTGCATTGTACTGAATGATTAATTAAAATGTAAGTACATTGTATTTAAGGCCACTTAATATAAAGTGGGACCAAATTATTTGCTTCTGATTATTGAATGCAAAAATTATAGGATCATTTATGCTTGGAAAATAGTGAACCATAAGTGTACTATTGGCTATTGAGAGACCAACACATGCATTTTATTTTAGTTTGTATACAATGCAAGCCAGACCTGGAATAAAATACTTCATCTATCTAGTGGTAAGCCGTTGTTCATATATCAAACTCTTTGCATTGCAGCTTTGATTCTAAAAAATCTCATGTTTTTAGTTTGAGCAATGTTCCAATACATATCCTTCGGCTTTTAATCATGTTAATGGTATGTCACCAACCCTCTGTGTGGGACATGGATCTTTTCGGGCACGTTTCTCTCTCTCTCTCTCTCTCTCTCTCATTTGTTCATGATCTTTTGTTCACTCCATCTGAGACCTCTGGATAAGAGGTTTTGTTTTATCTGAATCATCTGATGTTTTTGGACGCTGCGCATGTTTGCCTGGTAGTGCGACAAATCGTGAGGACACAGTTGTTGACAAGAAAGAATACAAAACGCAGGTTTCCATGGTCTGTGTCAATGCCTTGATCACTTATCTTTGTACTCCACAATGTAATGAATATCTGACATCAACACTTCATTTGAGGGAGACCGATTGTGATGCATGTGTACTGCAAACACAATATTTTGTGTGGGTTGCATTGCAACTTGAATGCTAATGGATCAACGTATTGTTAACCTGCACTGAAAAGAAGTTTTTCTATCTGTAGATAAGTTATGGAAGAATGTACTATATTGTGAATGTAGTCATGACTGAAGGACGCTATTAGAACAGATTGTATTGACTATATATGCATTTGTACCCAATTGGTAATGTGATTATTGGTACAATGATTATTGTAGGTATTGTAAATTATTGTTTTTTGTTTAAAAAAGTATTTTTTTTTATTACTGACTGAAATGTCCAGAAATGTTTTATGGCTATGTTCAGTTTCTCTTTCACTCTAATTATGTCAGGAACAGATAGGAGAACTAGCTGTTTTGTAAGCAACATCCGAGCTCTGTGGGAGAGATTCAAGGGAGGGAACATTTTCCTACATTATTTCTATGTAATTGTCATCCTCCTTTTGGTGTACCTCATTCGATAAGCTATATGTCTTAGATTTGACAGTTCAAAATAATCAATCAATGGCGGTGATGGGTAGTCCAGTATTTCATACCTCATTAAAGTGTTGATTTGTTTTGATGATGATGTTATTCCCCCGGAGCAGGAGATCTGAAACAATTGATGAGACATCACTGGCTCAGCAAGGATCCCAACTCCTGGAGCATTCCTGGCACTTAAACAGCAAAAAACAACAGGGAACACATTCAGCCTTAAGCTAGAAAAAAAACCGAGGGATTTCAGTTGGTTTGCACACAGTAATTGAGTAGTTTTATTTTTATACTCTTCGTTTCAGGAACAAAATTAATAGGAGCGCAGGATGGGTCAGGATGGTCGATAGGTCAGTCACCCAATGACCAATCATTAATTGTGGTCGACACGGTTGCTTCATTTTGTTCCCCCTCATTTTTGTCTGAGCTTTAATATTTTACATAACAGTGCTTTGGAAGAGTGGATTTTAGCCTGCTGATAGTGTTGAACCACTCTCTGAGGAGTTGTGTCTCTAAATTCATTCCATTTTAAGCACCTCCACTGCAGCTATCAAATAATCGCTTTTGTAACAAATATTTTTTAACACAGTTTCTTTTGTATTTTAAATCTCCTGCTGTACATAGCATGAGGGCTATGATACTTTTGTGCAATAAAAGTTGTTGTTTTTTAATGTTGGTCTACCCTTGTGAAAAAGAAGTATACTTTAGGATACTTTTAAAAAGAGTTCGTATTATAGAAATACTATACATTATAAGTGCTTAATTAGTGTAATGTTTTCTGACAATTAATTGCATGATAATTGCATTGAAATGAAAACGTATTATAGTTTGAATTTATATGCAATTAGCCAAACTAGTGTTTTAGACCCACTTAAATAGTAGCCTACTTGATTACATCGTTATATGTAATTTCATATTTACTATTATTGTCTTTGAAATATAGTTGCTGAATCTACTATATATTAGCTTTAAATGTAATATTGAAGTTAAACCTATATTGAGTCAAAATTATAATCAAGTAATTTACATGTACTTTAATACGTTAGTCATTAGTCAACACATGAGAATAAGTGTACTTTTTTAAAGCACAGCAAAATATTATTTAAAAAGAATTTCGCGGCTCCCTGATGCCCGCATTTTATATACAGTATAATTACCCAACGATATAACTGCGAGAGACAGTATTGAAATATATATTTTCCCTGTGTTTCCTTCCTGCTGTGTGAGCTACTGAAATGAGCCGCACTGTGAAACAGCCAATCAGAGCAGAGCTCAACATT